>NC_031768.1:17064843-17138513 GCF_001522545.3 Parus major
ATCCACCTCAGCCCTTGGAGGACCACGGAGGACCATGGCAGAGCACAGATCCACCTGCAGCCCTTGGAGGACCATGGCAGAGCACAGATCCACCTGCAGCCCTTGGAGGACCCCAAGCCAGAGCAGGTGGATGCCCAAATGAGGCCATGGGGAGCCCAGGCCAGTGCAGGCTCCTGGCAGGACCTCTGTACCTGTGAAGAAAGGCACCTACACCAGAGCAGGTTTGCAGGCAGGACTTGTGGCCCTGTGGGGAACCACTGCTGGTGCCTGCAGGAACAGCACCCTGTGCAAGGAGCCCATGCTGGAGCAATTTGTGAAGTGCATCCTGTGAGAAGGAGTTGCACTGAGGAAGGTCATGGAGGACTGTTTGCTGTGAGAGGAGCCCCATGTTCCTGTGAGTGGAGAGTGAGTCCTCCCCCTGAAGAAGCAGCGGTAGCAGGGATGTGGTGAACTGACCACAATCCCTGTCCCCCTGCACTGCTGCAGGGAAGGAGGGAGGGAACTTGGGAGTGAGGTTGATCCTGGGAGGAAGGGAGGGGTGGGAGGAAGGTTATTTTAATATTTAGCCATAACTTTTTTAATCTGTTTTTTCTTTCTCTTGATTCTGTTGTGCTTCTTCTCACACGTGGATTTCCCAGTCTCCTCTGAGCTGAGCTCCTTTGGAATACTCCCTCACAGGGAGTTCCACTTATCTCAGTTCTCTGAGTCAGGAAGAAAACTCCAAAGCCTGTTAGGATCTTCTTTCTTGTGTTTATTAGGATTTTATCACAAAACCTGGCAGGTCTCTCCAGACTTTCTGGACAAGTTTAATTCACTACAACCCGGCACATTTCGGCTCTGATGGCACAAAATGGCCCAGAACTGTGCAGCTTTTTTATCTTTATACTTATTCTTACCCAATTAACAATAGACACGTATATTATTTTTCTTAATGACCCAATGACCCATCACCTGTGTGCTGCACTGTGGCATTTTCTATCCAATCACTTACTATTACCCAAAAACCTCTAGAAGAAGAAGAAGATGAAGAAAGAAAAAGGAAAAGAGACAACACCCTAAATCCTCCATTTTGTCTTCTGTTTTCTAAACTAGTTTAACTTTTTCACCCAGTGACTTAAGAAAACTCTCTAATCTACACATACTTTTACATTTTTCTATCTAACTTTTACAGTTTTTTTTTATGTAACACCATGAAAACATGTTCATAAATTTCATGTTGTATGAAATTCAGTGTTCTCCTGGATCTCAGAGCTAAGCATCAGAGACAAGGGCACACACTCTGTGTCTCAGACTCCAACAATTAGCTTTATTTCTCATTACTCTGCTCTGATTGGATCGCTAATAAATGCAATTAATTTCCCCAAGTCAGACCTGTTTTGCTCATGACAGGAAGTGGTGAATGAGTTTTCCCTGTTCTCTCCAGCCATGAGACTTTCACTGTTTTCTCTCCCCAGTCCTGCCGAGGAGGGGAGTGACAAGAGTGGCTTTTGTGGGCACCTGTCATCCAGCCAGGATCAAACCACCACAGTGACCCAGGTCTTGATGGATTTTCTGTCGTGTAATTTCACTCTTTGGACAGATGAAAATGACTCTTATATTGTGGTTATATTGTATCCCATCAACAATTCAGTACAGACAATAGGAGGAATCAAATTCTGCTTTGGTGCTTATGTCCAGTATATGGTGTGCTGAAAATCAGGCCACTAAATTGATGTGATGGGCAGATAAGACTGTCAGGACAGGACCTACTGTCTCCAGAGTTCTTCACTTGTAATTAAAAGCCATGGCTGCTATTAATACCTGCCAAGGTGATTAGTGTGTGCCTGTGTGCCTAAGTACCTGTGCATGTGTGCATCAGTCATATATCCATCTCATCTTACCTAAAGCTTCTTTTGTCTCTGTCATGGATGTTGATTTAAGACCACATTAGAAGAAAATGAGGAAGATTTGAGCTATTTTCTAGTGAAGGGGTGTGATAATTTATTGATCTTGGATTCATGTGAAATATTATATTCTTAATAAGAGAACTTATTGAAAAAATAAACATGTTTGTATTTTATAATTGATGCATACTCTTGTTGGAGAATAAATGAGTTTCTTACCCCTCAAGCTGCCTCTCTGAGTTCTACTGTATAATGTCTTGCTCTCAACATACTCAATTTCTCTTATCACTGTCAAATAAGATGAGACCCCTCTGGCTTTTCCTGGCCTGCTTCCCTAATGGAGTTTTTAAAATTACTTTATAGGTTTCTGTTCTAATTTTTCTTCACTTCTCTGGATGTACTTGTTTCAAATCAGCTCTGAGCATTTCTAGAGCTTATGTGTTCAAATAGAAGGCATAACCTTAGATAGGAATTTTTTAAACTACTTGGTTGTAGTCCCATGAAAGAGACAAAATAAAATAAAAATTAGAGTAATAACACATAGTAATTGTTCCAAATAGAGGTTAAGGATCACTGGAAGATATAAAAATAAGCCAATAAATATATTCAATACCAGATAAACTTTGTCAGCCCCACTTGAAGAATGCACATTGCAGAACTACAAATTTGTTTTTCAGATAAATGGTATCTTTCTTGGGCTTCAAAGACTTTTATGTGGAGGAAAAAAATTGGAGATTAAATGATAATTGCTAGAATGGAAATTATTTTGTCAGCCAATACACTTCAAGGTTTTTGAGCATATTTGCTCAGTGCTGCCTCTGAAATACAAGTGAGGAATAGGTTCATCCCACAAAGGTTTCCTCACCCTGCAAAGATTTTTTGTCCAGAGGAAAAATAATTTTGCTTGTATGATTTGACAAATTCTGGTTCTGCAACAACATGCAGAAAATGTTCAAAAATAATGATGTGCATAATGAATGAAAATGAAAACAGCCCTAAAAGGAGAGAAGTAGATATATAAATCAGGGAAACCTGATTAAGAAATTAAAAAGAAGGAAAAATACATGTTGGCAGAAATCTTATGCCTCTTATTTAAATTCAGCGATTAATATGGGTGATGATATCTGCAGATGAAAACCTCTGAATGAAAACAGGTTAAAGGACAGAGGAATGAAAATGGGTTCTGGTCCTCTCCTTCATTATCTCAATCAGCATTTTGATAAGGTAATTGGATGTGATCAAGCAATTTCATCTTAGTCTAAAAAGGTAAAATATTGACTACTTGGTATTCAGGGTATTTCTTTTGAATGTCATTTTGTTGACAACCATGGCTCATAATTTTCTCACTCTTCTATAATATATTCATCCTGTAATCACCACTTAATGTAAGTATAGATAGGTTGATGGATGCTTCCTCTAGAAGGTAAAGAAAAACTTTTAAACCACTCATGCTGTTATTTATTGACTAATGGTTCTTATAGCAATTTCCTGCATTATCTCTTGTTAAATATTACCTCTTGTTTGACTGGAGGAGAAAGGCTTCTTTTGTTTTCCCCGAGCACCAGGAGAATGAGTCATCAGTTGTAAATTAGGGGATTCACAATGAAGATTCAGTCTAAGTCCCTGTATCTCAGAAATACACCCTTCAGGGGCCTGTAGGCTCCAGACAAGGGAGCAGAGAGATACGTGATACTGCTGAAACTTATCTACAGGTGTAGATGAAACCCATGGAGAGGCGTCTCATATATATATATATTTATATGTGTGTATATAAATATATATATATATACACATATATATTGTTATTCTCTTGGTGTCCTCAAGATGCTCCTGTCAATGAAGGGTTTTTTTGGTTGGGTGCACTTTCTTGGCCATGTGAAGCTGGAAAATAGAAACTTTGCCTGTACCTGAGGATTCAGCCATTTTTCTAGAGCCAGATTCAGAAATCAGCAACAAGTTTGTACACTTGGACAGGAGAGACCTGTTTGCCAAAGGACATGATCATTACCCAACAAACCTTCAGGTTTCCATGTCCATGCTGCATCACCAACAGGGTTTCCTCTGGTGTAGGAAGTGTGAGGTGTGCTCCCAGGCTCCTGATCTAATACTTGGTTTGTCCAGTCAGTGGTAAAGCCGAGGCTGGGAACACGTTGTTATGGCCAGAGCACACTGTCAAAGCAAACCAAACATTTTATTGGCCTTTATTGGGTTTGAGAGTTTTGGTTGGCAGTGGGAGAGAGGATTATGGAGTGTAGCACAACACAGTACACACAGGCAGAGCTTTTCATGAGTGAAGGAGCTCATTTATGTTATGACCCTTGGCTGAATGATTCAGAAGATGGAATTTAATGATGAGTGAATCAGACATGTTTATACAGGAAGGGATTGCCATCCCCTGAAAGTAACTCTTGATAGTGCTATTTAATAGTTACAGATGATGGTGAGGTTTTAGAAGGAAAAAGGAAAGGAATAGGTGATAGCCTGGAACCAGCCAAGGGTTACCCTTACTGCAGTAAAAAGAAAGGAGAAAATCCTGAGTGAAGATTTGAGAAAAGGGATAAAAACCTTGAATCTACATGCAATAGGTGTCTGCTTTGTCAATTAATAAGATCCAAGGTAGGGGCAAGAGTTTTAATTATCTTGTAACCCTTGTTAAGGAAGTGCAGATAAAAACTAAAAACTTTTGCTTGTCATTCAAAAGGGCCTGTGGACTTCTATACATTTCAAACAAAGTTCAGAAGTTCATGACCAGAAAGAAGTAGAGGTAAGGGCTCTTGCACACAGTTTCGACATATCAGCAGGTAGGTCTTTTCTCTGGTCATGAAACTACTGAGTGGAACTCTTCCTTGCTCCTGTAAAAACTTGATGCAAATGAGATTCTCAATAAAAGGTTACTTTCATTTCCTAGGGTTTTGTTTTTTGGGTTTTTTTCCTAGTTTTATTTTTTTTTTTTTTTTTATGAAAAGGTTAACTTATTTGCCAAACCGAAATATTTTCTGATAAGAAACCATTCCAGCAAAATGCTTTCACCAAGTTTGCATACAACACATTTTTAGTTTTGAACAACGTTTTTTTGGAGGCACACACTTTAACAAAAGCGATCCAGTTTCTTTCTGTCAGCCTATATCAAACACCTTATTGGAAAAGACTAGGTCATGCACATTTCCTTCTCCTAGCTTCACCTTTCAGTATATTAAGCCTTTTAATTCCCCTCCCTGATTCAATATCCAAACCAATTATGTCACCTGACTCTGTATTTAATGCATTTTATATCACTCATCCATAAATCATGGTTTACTTTTGCACTTTTTGGATTTCTGCCCAGGTTCTTCTCAGACCATGGGCATAGTTTAGCCCAAAGATACACATGCACTTAGACATACTCTCTCTAGACATCCACAGTGTATCCTAAAGACAGGCTGTGAGAGAAAGAGGAAGATGTGATCCAAAAGGACAGAGCCTGTTTGCATTTTGCAGCAAATTTGCAGATTGCATTATAAACGTTCATGAAGAAGTCAATCTAGTCTGGAGGGTTTTATCCCTACAATTCCAAACAATTTGTCCCATTGAGTACGTTAAAAGAGTGAAAAGGATTATAACTGGCTTCAGTTCAGGTGTTGCTGGAGCACTGCATTTCTTTTATGTGCTCCTTGCAGGATAAGTGCTAGTTTGTGGTGGCTGGTGGGATAATTTTCTTCCCACAGGTCAGTACTCAGCAGCACCAGCCCTCCACCCCAGTTTGCAGATGGGCAGCAAATGGCCCCCAGCTCCTTCCAGGAGAACATCTTTGTTTTTATTCTCTGCCCACTGGGAGACAATGCATTCACCTTCATCAGTTTCACAGTGATTCCCCTTGCCTCCTCTCTCACTCTTCTCTGAACAACACAGGAATGCCTAATGGAAAAGAAAAAGTCAATTTTCTATTTACCAAATCTGAAGGGCAACTATTTTGGGGGAAAAATAAAGACTGCATATGAAGCTGCTTTTGTGCAAGCTTGAAGTCTTGCCTCATTCACAGTCTCTTACCTGTGGTTTGTTCAGTACTTGCTAAATGAAAAAGTTGTGAGGGTTTATAAAATGTCTCTCTTCACTTACTCTTTCCACACCTCTAAGGCCTCTCCATTTGGTTTAAATCTCTGAAGTTCAGAGCCTATGGTCATTGCTAAATGGAGGAGGACTGGAAGGAACACCTCCTGCAATCTGAAGGGATCAAAAGTTGTTTCCTTGGACATGCCTATAAATCTCTGCCTTCTTCCTTCCTCAACACTTACCAAGTCTTTTGTCTCAAAGGAAACAGAAAACAATATAAAGAGAGTAGAAGCTGAACAGCAGAAGGTATGCTTTTGTCAAAAATATGAACTGCAAAAACTGAAAATCCTGAATATTTCACCCCTTCATTTCACCAGACTTTTTTCTTTCATCTTCTCTACAAGCAGGTTGGTAGAGACAGTACAGTTTAAATCAATTCCAATCTATTTTCTGGTCTTTACTCACTCCAAAGAAAAGGATAATTGGTCTTTGTTGTTTTTTGATTGTTGTTTTTTTATTGTGGTTGGTTGGTTTTGGTGTGGGCTTTTCATTTTATTGTTGTTTATTTTTTTTTTTTTGTTGGGCACAGATCACCTAAGAATTTCTTCTTTTTTTCTTTCAAAAGTTCATGCAAATTTAGTTCAATTTCAGTAAATCCCTATGCAAATATTCTTCCTTCAGGATGGAAGTCATCCCAATGGACTTAGTTAAGTCACTTTCAAAATGTATTATACTAAACTAAATTAATTCTACTTTAGGCCTGTCAGTACCATAGGCAATACAGTGATACGTCAGGGTGTGCAAGCATGCCTGGGTGCTGGAATATATGTAAGGATATCAGCATGGAGCTCTGTCCCAGATGATTTGCTTCCCTGAGAAACAGCATCCATTAGCAGGAGGGAGCTGCTGTAGGAGTGCAGCAATATTGCTGCTGGCTCGTGAGCCTGGCCGAGGAATTCTGTGTGCCAACATTTTGGGCAGAGGGAAATGCACCCCCTTAGTCCTGAGAAAGATTCTCCACTGGTGTTTAATGAAGTTTAGCTCTGCAGTCCTCAAATTCTGAAGATTTGCTTCTTTGCAGTAATTGCTTCATCTCCATAGTGGGGAATGAGGGCATCACCCCAGTATAAGAATGTCTGATTACACTCAGCCAGCTTAAATTCCAATTTAATTTTACTCTCACTACTAATTTGTATCAGCTTTCCCAAGTGTTCCTCAAGTCCACTATGAAAGAAATGAGGTTTGTGTTCAAAGGGAGCAACTCTGCTCCCTTTGAAAGTACCTAATATCTCCCTCATATTGCTCTTCATACCGAGTGTGAAAGAATCACAGGAAGGAATGAATAGGACAGCTCTGTGTGGACAGAGGACAAGACTGCTCTATAGTCTACCTACCTGATGAGAAATTAATGAGAACTCACTGAATTGCCCCTTTACTTGAATAGTTTTGGAACATGGCAATAACAAAGCCTTTCAGTCAGGCACTGCAAGCACGTGGACATGGTTAGCCTGCCAAAGCAACCCACCTCTCTCCAGAGCTAGTTAAAGGCAGGTTACCCATTTGTTCTGAACTGGAAAAAACATTAACTTGTTTCAAGAAATATTCTGTTGAAAAGACACAGAAGTTAAGTCTGAGAACATGCTTTCTTTTGAAACAGACTTGATCCTAGAACAGCAAAGCCGAAACACAGAGGTGACCAGACACATGGCAAGGAACCTGGAACACTGATACCACTGGGAACCTCAGTGCTCCCAAACCATGTGCTGGCCCTGGGCACATCCTACCTCCTACCAGGAATCTCCTCTGGTGCCAGATTAATAGTACAGAGCCTGGCTGAGCCAGGATTAACCACACAGTAGCCCAGGCACTTCAGAAACCCTGCAGGGGAGCTGGCAGGAAGGCAGGACACAGCTCTCTCCCAGGATCAGGAGTGTTTTCATAGGTGATGTATCTTCACAGTATGAACTTCTGGAAAGTCCCAGCATGACTCATCCAGAGTGGGAGGATGCTGATTCCATGTGCCACAGGGCCCCTTCTGAGCTTCCTGGGAGCACCTGGGAGTAAAAACTGCTCTTTGATGCCTGTGCTTGCTTTGCATTCTGCCTGTCCTTGCTTTGCTTTCTGCCTGTCCCTGTGCAGTGAAATGAAGCAGAATGGAATTGATCCTGTTGAGGGGAAGTCTTCTTGTCAGCCCATTTACCTGTAGCTTGAAATTAGCTGAGTGAGGGCTGAGGGGCTTCCTCCCTAGGCTGGCTATTTGCCTTGTTTTAGAGGGAGGATTAACCTTGCTTTGGCTCACTGCATTAACTGAGGGAAAACCATAAATTTGTAAACCCATATCCCCTCGAGATCAAGATTTTCCTCCTCCCTCACTGAATTGTCATATGACTGAGAGAGTAAATCAGTCAGACTTTTTATTTTTCTCCTACTTTTCTTCCTTCAAAACTTATCAATTCAGCCTCATAATTCAATAGTAATAAATGCATAAAACCCTCAAATATCCTCCAAGGAGTCTATGACCTACACAGGGTGAGATGTTGTTTTCTGTTTCCTTTTTCCTAGTCTCCTGTGAAATGCACAGATTTCATAAATAGGCCACAAACTGCACATTTTATTATTAGCTACTTAGCACATTTATTATATGCTACTTGTTTTCACTCCTTACTCTTTCTTCTTATCACTTGCTCTTTGTATCCCAGATTGTGTTAGGTTATTTTTCTCTTTCCTCTAATAATCTTTGTATTTGTAATCTTCTTCACATGATATATTTGCTTGTATCCTCAGATTCCCCACCTCCTTCACTTTTCTATGCCCTTATTCTTTGTGTCCTCTCTCACATATGGACAACTTCCTTTCTTCCCTTTTCCTCTACATTTTTTGGTGTTCATGCTGACATCACCCCTTGAGTGGTCACACAGTCCTTGTGGTTCTGTCACTGGATCCTCCACCCTGGGGAACACAACACTCACTGCTCTTCCACTGTGAATTGACACCAAGGGATGCTGTGGAAGGCTCCTGTACCCCTCTGGTACAGCCCATACAGACTTTCCTTCCCAGCACTCAAAAAGTGAAAAAATACACAGTTTGTGCAGGTGCTGTGATCAGTATCTTCAGTCAAGAACTTAATCTTCATTATGGGGTGCTCTTGGTAACCAGTAACATCAGTGTGAAATAGGGTAGAACTGGGGAAAGACTTCAGTGTGAGATGGTACAGAAGAGAAGATGACATTATTTACAAACTCCTTAATCTAGTTGACTTTATGAATCTGCACTCCTTCATTTGCTTCTGCTCCCACACCCCCATCAAGCAATCAGCAAGGTGTGTGTGTGTGTGCCAATGGCCTGTGCTCAGCAGGAAGGACTGAGGCTGCCAGCTCCTCTTGAGTGTCTCTGAGCTTTCTTTTGCCTGGTGACAACAAAATGACAGACCTCTTATACCCCTTCAGAGCTGTGATCTCTTGTGGAGCAGTGCCTACCCCCAGCATGGTTCTGGCTCTAAATCTTAGGTAGGGCTGCTGCTGCCCACTGTTTTATTTTGTTTGGAAAATATCTTTTCTTGCTAGGCTGATGGCAAAGGGAATAAAGTGATCTGTTGCCATGTTGGTGTCACCCTCCATTGCTGAGATGCAGTTTTTGGAGAGGCAGCTGGGCTGGGGTCTTCTCATAGTGCGTATTTTCTGTGTTTGGTGTAACAATGTGTCCCCATTTTGCTGCTGGAAGAGGGTCCTAGGCATGGTATGACAAGTGCAGCGCACTTTGTTGTTATTGCAGACCTTCTTAAAAATCCTCGTTCAGCTGCTTCTTTCCCTGCTTACACACAAAACCTTTCACTCCTCTGCCTACACATCAATTTTAATATTTTTATTACAAAACTCTAGAAAATCACCAATAAAACTGATTGATCAACAGAGCAGTATATTCTAGAGATAAATTACAAGAGAGGTGGCACTGTATGAAACACTGTAAGTCTTTATAGGTATTTAGAAACTGATGTAATTAATTGGTATTAATTAGTGTACTTTCTGTATTATTTCACTCAGTCAAGGCACTTGTGTCATTCTCAGAAGAATAAAAATATGTAAATACATGAGTGTAACAGAGCACTGTAAGACTGGACAGAGTTTGGCAGGTCTTAGACTGAGAAGCCTAAGTAGTTTTTCTAGGAACTGAACACTGACTGTAAAGCATTGGACAGAACAGTAAATGCAATTGACTTCTCAGTGTAGTTCAGGAATGAATTGAAATTTCCTTCTGTTGAAACTGAGGATCCTGCCAGCTGGTTTGACAGGAAGAGGATGTAATTCTAACTATGCAGGTTTTTGGAAGCTGCCTTCAATATTGAAAATGCAAAGACATTTTACATCTGTCCTGGCAAATGTCATACTGTTCTAGAAATGTTTATCCAATACATACTGATGAATAGATGTACACTTATATTTTTATTATTAACGATCGCCATGTATCAGAAAAGACTGTAATTTAGTACTATTTTATCTCCACTAAGAATAAAATACTCCATGATTTGTTTTAGTAGAATTTTTGGGACCTACAGAGCAGGGCATCAGCTGTGAGAGTGCAGGATGCAAAGAATCCTTGGAAAGTTTTTCATTATGTCCTGAATGCTAAGTGCAGTGACAAATGGACTGTGATTGAACTTCTTAATGAAGAGACAGAATAATTCTAGAAACAGAATAGTCTTCCCTGGTTGCTATCAAACCCATTGTACATGCAGATCTATTGGGTTTTCTTCTACTTCACACATCTTAGAAGCTTAGGAAAAATCTGACAAAAAGAAGCAAATGGCAGGGAAGAAAGGATCCCAAAAAATGATCTTTCATCATTTGTAAAGGAAAAAAAGTCTTGTAAATTCAAAGACACAGTGAAGACAGCAAAACTTCAATTCCCATCAATACTTTCTTTGATGCAAAGTTGGATAAAAAAATAAAGAGAAAGCTGGCTTTAGTCCAATATATTGATTTTGGCTGGGATAGAGTTAATCTTCTTAATGGTATCTGATATGGGGCTATGTTGTGGATTTGTGACCAAATTACTGTTGATAATGTAGGGATATTTTAGTTATTGATAAGCAGCACTTGCACAGTAGTCAAGACATTTTCTGCTCCTCACCCCAACCCAGCAGTGGGAGGGCTGGGGGTGCACAAGGAGCTAGGAGAGGACACAGGCAAGACAGCTGACCCCAGGAATAGCCCACACCACATGGCATCATGTTCAGCCTCCAGAGCTGGGGGAGAAGGAGGAAGGAGAGGATGTTCAGAGATCACAGCGTTTGTCTTCCCAAGGCACCCTTACATGGGATGGAGCTTTCCTGGATGTGGCTGGACACCTGCCTGCCCATGGCATGTGATTAATGAATTCCTTGTTCTTCTTTGCTGTGTGCAGCTTTTGTTTCATGTATTAAACTGTCTTTATCTCAACCCACGAGTTTTCTCAGTTTTCCTCTCCTGACTTCCTCCCCCACCCCACAGGGTGAGAGTGAGGGATCAGCTGTGTGCGGCTGAGATGCCCAAGAGGGTTAAGCCATGATATCCAGTAAAACAAGCAAACAACTGTTCAGATAACAGCTGGTTTAAATAGGATGAGAAAGGCTTTTGAAACATTAAACATAGGTTTGGTGTTACTGGACACCAGATACATTTTATGCAGGTGATTATAATTTGAAATAATGACATGACTAATTCCAGTAAAAGGAAGTCCACCATCATATGGCAACAATGGGGGTAGAAAACTGCTTGCCCTCTCAAGCTAAAGTGGGCAAAATACAGGCAGGAAAAAGCACAGCTTAAATGCCCTGGAAACAAAGATATTCCCTGACTGCAATCCAATTAAATAATATTTCTCTTTGGTTTTATTCTTTTTTCCTTTTTCTAAAGACTGGGGTTCAAATATCATCTCTTCTTGCACTAGTATACCAGTATGAGCTAGGGCACAAGGCAGAAGATCTCAGCTGTTCTTTCCAAATCACAAACCTTCAGACTTCCTCAGAACTCCTCCTTTCCTGCTTGGCTCTGTCACCTGGGGAATTTTAAAAGGAGGGTAAGCAGATCTGTGTTTTTTCACTTACTGAGAAAGGACATTTGAGCCATATTAAGAGGGAGGGTATCACCAACTAATAGAAACGAAGTGAGCAAAACATCCCAAAAAAGCATCCAAAAAAGTCCCCAAGCCCAAAAGCCCCAAAGAAAGCTGCAGGGATCTGACTTCCCTGCAGCTTGATTGGTGTTGTTGCTGCAGGTACTTCAAAATGCTGGTGGGCTGATATCTCTGTGAAAACTAGCCTTCACCTGCCGTTCTACCTATCTCCCCAACACGGCAGCTGCATGAGCAGAATAATTGCTGCAATTCTTCAGGCTTATGCAGTATTAACACAGTGGGAGTTTTCTTAATTTCTATTTTTTTTTTCTAAATTAGACAGTCTCAGAGCTTATCTGCCCAGTGAACACACTACTAAATGATGACATTAACAAATTGCCCTCCTTCCCCCGCTAGAATTAGCATTATCCACTAATTGCACAATGGCTTTTGCACAGCTGCCTCCGACGTGCCCGTGCCGGGATGGGCAAATGCAGATTTCCCAGAGCAGCTCGAGGCCCAGGAGATGGCACTGTTTAATAGCTCTTGTGCACACCTGGTCTGTGCTACAGCTGCTAATACAGCAGTTGGAGTAAATAACTTTCCTTCAGAAGTGATAATTTTCTGGTAAAATGATCAGCAAATGGAATTCTCCGAGTTCAGAAGTCTTAGTGGAAAAATACCAGATGAGTCTGAAGCTTTACCCTCTGATGCCAGAGTATGAAAACTGTTCCCTGACTGACTGAATCAATTCCTTTGCTAACTAGTGGTGTAGAAATAGCTTTTTTATTTATTGGCAAATAATTCCCTCAGCTGCTAGTTTCAGTCCAATGCCCAAGGTTGGCTGCTGCAAAAATATTCTTGCGGATGAAAGTAAAATGTAGAACTTGATCTGCCACATAAGACACACACAGAGCGATAAAAAAAAGTAAAAGTATGTTTGATTCCTATGTGCATCATTACTGGAGTTTACTTGGATTTAATCAGCCAATCCCCATGTTGGTTTTGTTATGGTGCCATTGCAGGGACAGTGTTCAGGTAAGTCTGCAAAGGCAGAAGACAGGGCAGTCTCTGAAGGTGAGGGACAGAGCACAGGAGCTGAGCTTCTGTCCATAGGTAAGGGTGGGACTGGGGACAAGTACCTCTGTCTTGTACTCATGATGGCCTGGGGTCCAGGAGATGCTGGGCAGAGAATCCTGCTGTGGGCTCATGCAGAGTAAGAGAAAAAGATATTTGTTTCCTTTGCTTATTCCCTTCAGGGGTAGATGCTCAGTTTGCCAGACCAGAGCATCCCTGCCAGCCCAAAGCATTTCTGCCCAGCCACAGCAGCACACACCTCTGCAGGCATACACCCTCTTGGCCATTTTGTGGCCAAGCACTGCAGATCTATATTGAAAATTTCTGTCTCAGCACTCCCTGTAGGCCCAGGGCAGGCCAGTGCTGCAGCTCGGGAAGGGAGGGTTGGTTACCACTGCTTCACCTCGATCTCTGTGAAGAGGATAGATCCTGTACATGTGCAACAAGCACTGGCCTTTGGGCTTTCCAAAAGCCTTTACCCACCTAAACCCATCAACACCTTGTGCCAAAGCACAGAAACCTGCCAGGAGCTTGTGAGAGATCCCACATCATCATCCAAGACCTGCATCCTGCCCCCATGGGCACTCCTCAAGGAGTTCACTCAGCCAGTCTGACAGAGCCTTCCTATCAGACAGCTGAGAGAGGCAACCCCCACAACACACAGCACCACAGCAAAACGAAAAACAAACTGCCCCCTCTCCAAATGCTTGTGCCAATTTAGAAATTAACATAATTTCTCTTTTGCTAAAAGGAAATATTGGGCGCAGTCTGAATGAAACCATCTGCATCCATTACTTAATTAGACCACAGTTTTGCAACTGAGGAAAAAAATATCCACTGGGATACAAGTCTTTCCTCTAGAGCAGTTTCCTGTATCCTGTCGAGTGTTATAACAAAGCTTGTTGCCATACCCTCTCTAGCCTCTGAGCCAGCTAAAATCATCCATTAAAGATGAATATTAGCTTTATTCTTTGCCCTGACTATTCTTTACACACTCATAGGCAACTGCTGTTGCGTTTACCCTGCCTCCTGAAACAGAAGGAGCATACAGGAAAATTAATAATGTGGGACAACCCTAACTTCAGTTGAGTAATACAAGACTAATGATTTGACTGTTTGGTGGTTTTTTTTTTAAATTTATTTTAATAGATGTCTGTTTTAATATGAATTTATGAAAAAAGCTGAAAATAACATTTTTGAGGGCAGACACAGGAGTCCTGGCTTACAGACATTGATTTTTTCTGATTCAGCATCAGAGGAGACATAAGCTACAAAGACTATGTTTGCAATACAATCGAATCTCATTGCTGCACACATCACATTCAATACTGCTCTACAAGAGTGCTTTCCCAGACCTTGACAACTTTTTCCAAGGCCACAGGAACTGAAGCATTGTCATTGCTCCTGAAGTCATGAGCCCAGAAAATATTACTGCATTTTTCTGTTTTGTTTTGTATTCCCCCCCACTCAGGATATTTTAGTGAGTTGATGTTGTCAGTCCCCTGCCTGCACATTTAATAATCAGATGTTTAAACACCAGCAGAGATGGCCAGTGACCAAAACAGGTGAACAAACACATACCTTTGAGCATGTGAATAGGATATTGTGTAAGCTGGGATCCCCAGGAAGGCCTGTAGTAGATCTTTGTGGCTGAGACCTCTCTTGTTTGTAACCAAGTCTGCTCCTTGGGAAGTAAATTTAAAATCCATCTCTTTGGTCACTGTCATGGCTTGAACATGGCTTTTTTTCTCTTAAGATTGAGCAAACCCACCCTTTCCATCTTCTCCTTTGTTTCCACAAACCACACATACCTGTTACAAAATTTGCTTACCCATACTCTGCCTCTGCACCTACTGGCTTTCTCATCTCCTTTTCTGACTCACTCCCCAGTATTTCTTACAGAGCACCGTGCCCTGCTAATCATGGGCTGCAAAATAAATGCACTTTCCAGAGCAGTCAGTGTGATTTGGGCACAAATGAAGGCAGCCTGGGAATGGCAGTAAGATGGCAGTAGTGATACACTCAGGGAATCCAAAACTATGCAGACAAACTCTTAAAAATCTAGTGGCAGTCACTGCAGTTTTGATGTTATTTCTGCTGCTAAAGCTTCTAATTAAAAAACTATTAAACACTGATCAATTAATAATTTGAGTCCTCTAGATTGTTTCTGATAAAATTACCATTTCAGCTGCATGAAGAATCTTTTAATGAACCACCACTAACAAGAATATCTCTCTAATTAACTCATTGTCTTTAAAACAACAAGGCAATCTTTGGAGTAGTTTGCTCTTATCCCTGCATCAATTATGCTTGAAACTGAGATATTGTAAGATTTGTCATGCCTGTTAGAAAATAGGAAAAATTGTCAGAGATTAAAAGAAAAATTGTATTAAAGCTCACTTGTCTTTAATACTTTGTTGTTGAGTCTGAAATAATATGCAGTATTTGTGGGGAGCAAAAGTTTTAGATAAAAACTAAAGGGATTCTAACCAAATTAGAAATTTACACTTTAGGAGAACATCCTTGTAGGAAGGGTCCAAGAGGCTGGAGGTTGCTCAGACAAGATTCATAGGTTTTGGTCAGCAAAAAGGCAAGAGGAAGTGAGAGGTGTGCCCATTTCCCTTAGGACACCTGAGATTCTACATTTCCCTCTGCAGTCTTTCCTTGGGACCCAGGCTGATCATCCCAGCAAAGATGTCCCAGTATCAGAGGGCTTTCTTTTGGTACACAGACCTTGTGCCAGAGCATTGCTCTGCAAGCACAGTGCTTCAACTCACATTTGCTCCTTCCTTAGGCCAGCAGAGTGGCTTCGTTGCTCTCAAGAGGCTTTGGGAGTCTTCTGCTGCTCACTCTCTCTGTCCACAGCAGGGGTGGACACAGCCCACTCACTGGTGGTGTGAGTGCCTGTGGGCACCCCATCCTCCTGTGCCTAACAGCTTCTAAGCTGGCAGAGTGCTTAGGAGTTGGAGTGCTGGGGGATCTGCAAGGCTTGATTGATCTGCAAGCCCCCAGTGATTCACCAGTTTAGATGGAAGGGAAATATAACCATAGATTGGTCTCTAACTTGAGAGCCCTCCTGGAAATGCATCAGTCTAGGGCTGAGACTTGAGATGTGATCCATTCCCTTTCTGGAACTGAGCTCACCCTCAGTTTATCTCCAGATGCCCTCCTAGACTAACACTAATCCACCAGGTTGATGATTATAAGGTTTTAAACTTTAGAGGTTTTGGAGAAGTAAGCAATGTTCACACAGATGAAGAAAAGCAGAGATTTGTTTTCCCATAACTTATTTTAAATTGAGGGGTAAGAAACAACAATCCTCAACCTCTTGTTCAGTTCCCCAGAAAGAGATCACCTTTTTCAACTTAACACCTTGATGCTTTGATCTTGAAATTATGTAATTATGTGGCTTATATCATCAAAGACATTTAGCCATCTAAACAGAACTTTATGTAGACATTGCTGACCACTCAAGACCTAGTCTAAATGTAATTAATACTCCCTTGAAATGACATGCACTTCTTTTGATAAGACCTGTTTAACAGACAGGGTTTAGCTGATGCTGTGGCAGCCATGGGTCACTTGATCACAAAAGCTGGGAAGATTAACACACCCTTTCCCCACTGGCTCACACAGCTGGATCCCTTCACAGCAGAAAGAAGCCAGAAATAAAGACAATGTAATAAAAATTCCTACATTCACTGCTTGAATATTGCATTCATTACAGCTAGATAAAGCCTGTATCCATACAAACACCTAGTTCTTTTCAAGCTTCTTTTCAAAATCACCACAACCATTTCCTAGGTAATTCAAGGTCTGCCTTTACACAGACTATCTAAAACTGCTCATCCATTATCCAAACATTTTTAAAGGCCTGCATTTGAAAAAATCCTCCAAATCCCAGCTTCACTTATCTCAGAGTTATTATCATTGCTTGATGAATAAGAATAAGATTTTAAGGACAAGAGCTGTACATTTGAAGGACACTTTGTGAAAGCCTTTCAAATGTACATGGGAAAGGTGACTCTTCTATAATGTCCTTTTTTAAGCTGCAGTGGGGCTTACACATTATCCATGGAATAGATCACATTTTTCATAGTTAAAATCCATTTGTAAACAGACGCATCAAAATATTGTAGCAGCTGACTTATATGTAATAGAAATAGAACAAAATAGAATTGAAATGAAATAAGAAACATCCAAGCACTATAAGGGCTATGTCTGAAAGCAGAAAAAACCAAGTTATCTATTCCCAATTCCCACATTGTGTACTCCAGTGTCTCCATTCCCCATCTCGTCTTTCCCACCCAGTCTGATAACTTCTGCTTTTTCACAGGAAAAGGAATCAAACAACAATGATAAAAGTAGCATGAGGAAGCAGGTAAATAAAAGAAATCCTTGAATGCTGTGGGAAATCTTCTAATTTTTGTCAGTTTGCATATAAGTGTGAGCCCCCCTGATGGTTTCTTCTGCTGTGGTGCTGTGCTCCAAAAAAAAAAACAACAAAAAAAATCTGCTTGAAACCTGAGATGGTGCCACCTCCTCAAAGCCTGGCTGCCTGGTTTCAGGTCCCTGAGAGCTGGACACCCCAAGTGGCCACTGATGGTCCAGTTTTGTGGCTTTCTGAAAAAATGAACTCTGAAGATTGATGTGTTGTACCCATCTCACTGAAAAAGTCTACGAACACACCTGATTAGATGATCTGTCTAGACCAAAGTGTTATGATTAACATTCAAGAGAGCTCTTGTTCACTTTTAATACAATTATTTACCTGAGGCTATATTTAAATACCTGAGTCTTTAGCCCCTACTGCATTCAGCGGATACTTCCCCACAAACTGTTGTGCATTTCCTTTCAGCTGTAGTGACAGAGAGGTTTTTGGTATTGCCATCAGCAGCTCTCTGAT
Source organism: Parus major (assembly GCF_001522545.3). Lineage (NCBI taxonomy): Eukaryota > Metazoa > Chordata > Aves > Passeriformes > Paridae > Parus > Parus major. Next base: position 17,082,829 of record NC_031768.1, read on the forward strand.
TGTCATGTAAGCACCTAAATATTATTATCACATCTTTGTAAGCTTACACTGGGGCAGCAACAGCAGGGAACAGGGTGGCAAGAAGTGGTTTAGCACAGGCTGGGAGAAAGCAGAGGCAGGCAGAAAGAGGCAGAGCCTTTCCTTTGCCTCAGACTTTGAGATATATAAGGATACATGTAGATTTATATTAATTTGTGTTTTGAGGTTTGGGGTTTTTTTTTGCTTTCTATAGGGGCAGTGATAATCTACATGTGTTCTTTCACTCTCACTGGTGGCAAACCTGACCTTTTTCCTTAATGCAATATGTGAACAATCAGTTTTAATTTTACTTCAAACACCACCTCTAAGTCAAAAGTTTCCCTGTGAACAGGGTACTGTACCTTGTACTGAGACAGCAGAAGACAAAAGGAACTTGGTGCAAGCACTAATGAATGAATAAATCAACCGAGAGCACACACCACCAAGGGAGACAGCATCATCTGCTGACTGAAATGGGATGCAAACAACTGATAGCAGGCTCCTTTTCTGTCCCCTGCACACACTTTCAGTGAGGCCTTCCACAGATGGTATTATTAGTGCAATATGATGGATATGCTCAGTATTCTCTCTGTCTGAGCTCTGCTATGCTTTGCCCCTTGCTCTGAGCATGGATATACAGAGGCTTTAGCTGGAAGAGAACAGTTTCTTATTTTCTTAGAATAAACAAGATCAAGGATAGGCCCTCTCAGAAAGTGCTTTACATTCTCAGTTCATGTGACTGGAAACTTGAAAAACATTTCTATATTATTTACGTGTTTCTGTTTTCTAAACACATATCCTGCTCTACAAATAGTGTGAAATCAAAGTGAGTGCAATAAAATGCATGAAATTTCTTGTTAATATGTGAAGAACAATTGATTTAGCATTATTTAGATTTTTATAACCCACTCACATTTCAAAGGCTTTGCAATGTAGTATATAAATGCTGATACAAGAAAGCTGACATTTTTATTTTTCAGCTATTTTTCCTTTTCCCCTTTTACTGTAAATGAGATAGGACTCTACAAGACTTAAAGATAGCCAATGCAGAACTGAGAGTCAGGGAAATACTTCATTGATTTAACTGTGAAAAGGAGAAATGAAGTGAATACAAGTTCTTTTCAGATGAATTTAATCTAAACAGAAACTTCAGAATTTGCTGTAAACATTTGTCCTGGAAGACCTCCTTCAGCACCAGAAAGATCCTTCATGAGCTGATGACAGCTGCAAGGTAGGTTTGCTAAATCTATTCAGTTTGAAAGAAGTGTTTAGGAAATGCTGAAAGTCATAGTTGAGCTGGCTTGCCATGCCTATCCTACTTTTGGGAAGAGACGTAAGGATGGGATCTTACTCCTTTGCAACTGGGAGGAGTGAGGGCACTCAGGCAGAGAGGATGATGATCTCTGAGTGTCTGCAGCCTATGCACTTTATAATTTTCGTGTTGTTCGGGTTTGAGGCATCAGGTAGAGAGAAAGGTCTGGGAGTTCCCACAGTGCCAGTGGATCCCCAGAGGTGGGGTGCTCTCTGTGGACAGGGAGAGGGACCAGCTCAACACCACAGCAGGCTGAAGCATGGCCAGAATGCTCGAAATGCCCAGTAACACATCACAGATCACACTGCCACTATGTCCACGATTTCAGGCAACACCTTCTCTGACTTAAACATTGTCTAACTTAAGTCTGACTTAAACATTGATTTTCAGATCTAATTATGGCAGGAGGGTCTGTTGTTTAAACCCACTGAGTCCTTGTGTGTATAAAACTGCAATAAGTCACTTTGTTCCGACCTGGCATTTCTCAGGCACCCAAAAACACGTATTTTGTGATCAATGCAGTTGGGTGCTTACACTGCTCAACGGGAGACTGTCTCCTTTTGCTGTGACAGCACAATGGCTGAAAAAATAGCAAGTGAACTGTATTCTTCAGACACACAGTGCTGACACTTCCTTTGTTCAAAAATCACAGGCTCAGCTGGCATATTTGGATGGTTTTCAGCCGGTCTTTCTCTTGAGTACTTTGTTGAAACTTTTGCCCTGAGTCACATGGGAGAAAATTTTACCCTTTCAAACAGAAGTGTCTCTCTTAAGAATTTGACTTTAAGAAATAAATCAGATGACATAATTTTTTCAGACTTGCGACTTTGTAGCTGGAGCTGCAACACAGCTTGCAGCAGAGAAATCTGCAGGAGCAGGTAAGTGCTGATGGGTGCTGGTTCTTACTGCTGGGAGGAGTGAACATGTGTTAGACTTAAAGCCCTCCACAGAAATACTTCAACCAGCCTTGCATGGAACAGTTTGGCTACAAGGAGCAGGACAGCAGTGGGGAAATCACACTGTCTTTGTGGTCCAAAAGCCAGGAAGGTAACCCAGGAAGAAAACCACATGAGGAGGACTTCTACCAAGATCGAGGCTACTTTCAGTCTGGCTGGGTGTTGGCATGTGGCACTGTAGGACCTTGGGATTTCTCCTGGAGACCAGAAAACACACATTTCATGAGAACAGCAGTGATTCACTGTCTAGCCATCCCTTTTTGTGAGAGAGGATGGAGAAAATCCTACAGTGGGATACACTTTGGCTCTTGATCCTGCTTTCCTGAAGGCCTGGTTGTGACTCCTTGAAATGGTGACACAGTAGCAGTCAATCATAGAATCATAGAATAATTTGGATTGGAACAGACCTTAAAATGTCACCTAGTTCAATAACCCTGCAGGAAGCAAAGACATCTTCAAGTACATCAGGTTGCTTAGTGCATCACCCAGTCTGAACTTGAAAGTTTCCAATGATGGGGCAATGGGGCACCCACCACCCCTTCTAGCAACCTCTTTCAGTATTTCATCATCCTCATTGTGTATTTTTTTCCTCATCTCTAGTGTAAATCTACTCTATTTTAGTTTAAAACCACTACCCCTCTATCACTACAGTTCCTGATAAAGGGTTCCTCTCCACCTTTTCTGTCAGCCCCTTGAAGTACTGGAAGGTTGCTGTAAGGTCTCCCCAAAGCCTTGTCTTCCCAGGAGGGCTGAGCAGCCCTTTGAGGTGCTGCCAAAGCCCAGCTTTAGGTAGGAATGGCATGTGAAAACTGAAGTTACATGATTCCTGCCTCAGAGAGAAGGATGGGGCTTTGGAACTCTGGAAATCACTCCAGCTCCTGGCCTGGTATTGGTGGCAACTCTAATTCTAACTGCATAGCACCTTGCCCGATGGAAGAATTGCACTGATGAAATTCTTTATTAATCCAACACGAACTGTAATAAAGCCAGGTCACAGGAACAGATAAATATTTCAAACATGACATAATTCTGTTAAAAGTTCTTTGAAGATCCCTTTTTCAGCTTGTGGAGAATGTAGCAATTAATTTTGAAGTTTCTAAGAAAAAAAAAGAGACAGGAACTTTTCAGCCATTATCATCAAGTAATTACTGAAGGCTCATTATTTACCAGAGCTGTACTTCCTGTAAAATTTGAGCAAGCAGTGAACACTTTGAGCAGACTCCAGATGATCCTGCAGTACCTGTGGCTGAGAAGAAAAGGAGGGGAGGACACAAGTTTGGCTTTCTAGCCTACTTACCCAGCTGGCAGGCATTTTCCTTACGGTGCTTAGAGACTGGGGTGATGCAATCCCTTCAAAGTCCTTTTAAAACATAGAAACAACTTCCAGGACTTCAGCTAGAGCTTAGGAATATATTGTATAATAGTTAAAGTTTGATATGTTTATCAATCTAAAACTACAAATTATTTCAAAATTCTTCAAAAAATACTTTCTTTTTGGGAATTTTGTCATATGTATGTTATATAGGACATAAATTACTTGGAACTCTTCTTAAATATAGCATGGGATTAAAGCAGTGAAAGGTTGTGAAATGCTTTTATTTGGGTGATCTTAAAGATGTTTATTATCTTGTTTATTATCTGCTTGTGTATGGTGTTCCTTCCAGGCATAAGGCAATGACATATTCTCTTCATCTTGAAAACAAAAGCTTTTTGAGTTTTATGAAATTATGCAGACCGAGGTTGTCCAAAATATTGCAATAAATTCTCTCTATAAACTCATCCTTTTTCCCCTGAAAAACAAAACACTCTTAGTTAAGAATCACAGATACCCAAGCACTTTCTTTTGGCATTTTTTTAAAGAATAATTTCCATTTTTCCAGCTAAAATGAGTTTCAGTTTTAGTAAATTTTGGTAATGGAAATTTCTGCAGATAAAGCAATTAAAAATAAGTGAAAATATATAGAGAATGAATATTGCTCAACACAAACTACTGTGCTTTTAACCATTCTTTTCAAATACCAATATTGAAAAAAAAATGCTGAATAAAAACTTGATTTTTTCCATGGATTCTGAGACAACAGTAAATAAAAATACAATAAAATAATAAAAAAACCTGCAACAAACATACAAAGCCTTGTTGCTTGTATAGTTGTATACTGTAAGAATACTATATTTGTGTGTATATATATATAGTATAGTAAACTATGGTAAAATATACTTGTATATAAAATATAGTTAACTGCAGTAAAATATACTTGTATAGTTTTAGTAAAATTGACAGATCATTTCAAGAAGGATGTGAAGGTACTGAGATGGGTTCAGAGGAGAGTAGCAAAGCTGAAGGGAACGTCCTGTGAGGAGTGGCTGAGGTCTTTGGGTTTGTCTGGCTTGGAGAGAAGGATGCTGAGGGATGAACTTGCTGCTCTCTGCAGCTTCCCAGGAAGGAAGAGCAGAGAGGGAGATGCTGATCTCTCCTCCCTGGGATCCAGTGACAGGATGTATGGGAATGGCTCAAAGGTGTGCCAGGGGAGCTTTTAGAGTGGAGACTAGGAAACATTTCTTTACTGAAAGGGTGGTCAAACACTGGGACTGGCTTCCTAGAGAGGTGGTGGATGGCCCAAAACTCAGTGTTTAAGAAGATTTTGGACAAGGTCTCTAACAACATTCTTTATTTTTTGGTCAGCCCTGACGTGGTCAGGTAGTTGGACTGGATGATGCTTGTAGATCTCTTCCACCTGAAATATTCTATTCCTATTCCTATTCCTATTCCTATTCCTGTTCCTGTTCCTGTTCCTGTTCCTGTCTGTTCTAGTCTATTCTATTCTGATTTGGTAGGTGAATTGGTGTTGTCCAGAAACTTCCTCCAGAAACTAAGAGGTGAACCCTTCCAAATTAAAAATATCATAAAAATAGAGCATTTTTTTCACAAAGAAAAATTATTTGTATTAGACACTTCTGTCTTTTGCTGACTTTGGCATAATTGCCTTCTATGTGGTCTAGTCTGAAATCAAAACATTAACTTTACAGAAGTTAGTACTTTTAGCCCAGTCAATAACTTGCTTTTCCACTTTGACAATGTAGATGTTAACCTTACAGAAGTTAGTACTTTTAGCCCAGTCAATAGCTTGCTTTTCCACTTTGACAATGTAGATGTTAGCACCTTCAAGTGACCTTCTTTAAATCCTTCAGGAGGTATGTTAGAAACATTCTCTTCTTTCCAGGCTGAGGGCTTTTACGAGGATCCAGAGCTGGCCCAGAGCCTGCCAGCAGCTGCCTTTGGCTCAAAGCCTGCTATAAACCTGTTTATTTGCACTCTATATCAAGAGCCATAGATGTGCCAGAATAAACTATGAGGGCTTCCTTCAGCATGAAAGAAATATTACAAACTAAAACTAGAAATAGCTTGGAAACAGACAAGGATTTTATTCTTTCAGTGGCCTATATGAAGCCATTCCACAGCTACAGAAGAGTGCACACATGATATCCTTGGCTAAAACGTCAAAGAGAAGAAAATCCATTCTGTTTCACCAGGTTAAGTGGAAACGTCATTCTGATTGACTGATGCTTTTAAAAGAGAGACTCTGTATCGGGTAGAAGAACCCAAATTGGCTTTTGCACTTCATTAGTTCCCATCCTTTGGACAGCAGCATGTCTGTGAGAGGAAGGAGTTCTCGTACCCTCCTCAGTGTGACTGTGAGGGGTCTCTAAAGGACACCTTGCCATTAATGCTCTGGGAGAAAATTATCCCCAGTGTTAAGCTCACTGGCTTAATTAACTTGCATGTAGGATGCATTTGACTAACAGTTCCCATGTGAAGGATTAGCAGAAGACCTGCTGTCTTTGTGTATTTCATAGAAACACATTTTATACAGGCAGCGAACTAAGCTTGGGTCTCAGCTGTGACCAAAGCAACCAACAGGTTTCCTTGGACTAAATGCTGTATAAAAGCCCTCCCTGTGAAATAGTCTCACTTTTTCCTTATATACACAAAGCTGGTGAGTGGAGAATATAAACCTAATTGAGCAATGGCTGATGTACTTTTCAATTTATTGCCTTACCATCACTGCAAGCTTATTCAATAATCCGTTACTAAAGGAAGCCTCTTATTTTTTCTGCAGTGACAGTGTGTAATGCACATTTATTTTCAATTTAAATGGATATACCAAGAGTAATTGTTGCCCAGTTTATTAGATAGCTTTGACTGTTCTTTTTTGATGGTCTAGTCGATTTTAAATCTGCTAAAACAAATTAATCTGTGCACAACTATGCACACCACAAGCAATATGTGTATGCAAGTCTTGTGTGAGGCAACTTGAATGAAAGAAGAACTGTAGGTGCAGGAGATAAGAATTTTCTGATAAAAATACATCTCACATTACTTTCAGACTTTGTCACTTATTTCATCTTTCCCATAGATGTAAAATTTAAATCTTTCAAGATAGTTTTGCAACAGAGATTGTTGATTTAAGGCTGGCAGGTAGACATAGGGTTTCATGACATGACACTGTCATCCACTAGGTAAGATGCTGAAACATCAGAGATATTTCTATCTGTGATATAACAGAAAAAAAAGAAAATAAAAAATATTCATACTTGACCTCTAAGATAATTTTTGTGGTTCATGCCAAGCTTTTGTATTTTTACCTAACTGCTGAGCCTAGCAGAACATCACTGATTGCATGAAAAGGTCGAAGTAAAGCTGCTCAGTTTAAAGCATTGATATTTCCTTTGCACGAAAATATATTTTATGTTGTGTCCTCCTAATCCATACTGCCACTGCAAATCCACATACACAAGCACATTTTTCCTTTATCATGGAATTGGATTGAAAAGAAACACATTTCAGTATGGTAAGCTATGAAAGTTAGAGTTACTGGTTATTTAATGTATTCTGCTTGCATCCAGATATTTACAATTTGGAGCTAGATGTGGTAGCTGAATTTTTTAAATTTAATAGAAGGGGCTGAGGGGAATAAAGGTTCTCCCTGAAAAGTGAGGCTTCACCTTTACATATCCTCAGGGAAGAGCCAGCAGATGGGTACAGCATCATTGCTGCCTCATGACAAATGCTCTGCACGTCCAGCAGTGCTGCTGATGAGACCATTTCTGAAGGCACCACTCTGCAGGAGGAAGTGCCCATTATGTGACACACCGAATTAATGCTCTCCATTTATAGGCTGACCCCAGGAGTGGAAGAGCACTGTATAATGCATGATGCTGCATAATTGAAGCAGGAAAGCTGGAGCACAAAGTATGGACAAGAGCAAATCACTGGCAAAGGGAAAGTTATCTTCCAGTTTTTGCTTATATTTCTGTCCTTAGAAATGTGACCTCAACTTATTGGTGTTTCAAAAGCCTTATAAAACTGGTCAGTCCATTATACTGGGGGGGGGCAGTGATTATGCAATTCTCTGTACAAAGTTATCACTTTGTCATCAAGCTGCATGGACCTGTCAGGTTTGCCAAGTGATTTTTGGACTCACAATACTCCAGTAGTTTTCTTGTTAGGGAACTGAGGTACAAGTTTGCAACAGTGGCCCAGCCACTGTTTATTTAAGTCTTTCTTAAACAATGTATTGAGGAGTCACAGAGCAGGCCCTGCAGAGCTGTAATCATAAGACTTGTATAATTCTTCATATAGTGATGTGGGTATGTATGTTTTTACGCCAAGCTGACTTAACCATCTCTTCCTTTCTAGCTAAGAAAGAAAGAAAGAAGAATGGCTCTCTTCTACTCAGTACCTGGCTTTCTAGGCAACTACAGTCTGATAAATGGTAATTCGAGACTAATGTGTTAGTCTCTAGGACATACAGAAATTAATTTGTGGGTGATGCCTGTACCATGGATATGAAAACCAACTTATGGATTCAGGTCTTTGTTTATACAGTACAAATTTATCAGTATAGATACCATTTAGGAAAAAAACAGGTAAATAACATAGGGCAAAAAGCAGACAGTCATGGCCTGATGTGTTCTTTGGTACCTTTAAAAGTCTAAATTTTACCAAAATTTTTTGCCACTCTGCTAAGCCAGGAATATATCAAAATGCCACTCAGTGTATTAGTGAGTTTTTGGCCAGAAGCTCTGCTGGGTTTCATGGGACTGTGAGGGTTTTTTCTCCCACCTCTTTCTGTGGTCCTGGGTCCCCAAGGCACTCTGATCAGCAGAGAGTGAAAGCAACTCCCAGTGACAGGGAGGTGAGCATTGAAGTCTGAACAGTAGTTTTGACCATTGCTCCTTGTTTTTTTCTTTTTTTTCCTAATAGATGTCACAGAAAATTAGAAAAAAACAGGTCTAAAAGTGAATGCTAGTCTTAACAAAGGTATATCTAGCATCGTCTCAGTAACTTCCAATGAGGAAAACCCTTTCCCCCACCTTTCCAGGAAATCCATTCCAGATCATTCTTTTTTCTTTAAATTGGCTTTTTTCAGTAGTCTAAAGAAAAATCTCATACCCTGTATATTAGGTTCATGACTTTTTGTTGCATTCATGTGGGACATGGAAACCAGTTCAATTAATTTCTCTCTTCAGCAGCTTTTTCATACAGAAAGACTGACTTGGTGTCTCCCTTCAGTCTAATTCCTACTTGCAACCTCTATTTCTTATAACTGCCCTCAGACTTTTAGAACTGAACTTTTATTTGTTGCTTTTCTCTCATTCAGGTATTTTCTGAAGCTTGAGTCCCCAGAGTGTTTTGGATGATATGTTAACCAGAGTCACTGGAATACTTTTTATGTGCTTTACACACTTATGCTCAGATATGTTCTCCATGGAAAGCTTACCTATTGCAGGATGTCTGTAGCCCTGTAATCTCATTTTCAGCTTATGATTTGCTAAAAGCAGCAGCTCCTTTCTGCAGGATGCTTTTCTCCCACTCTCTCTTTGCAGCTGCACAATCAGAGTTGAATTTCACCCAATAATTTGGGACTGTAACTCCAACTGATCGTCATTATTTTAAATTCTAACCCTCTTCTTCAATATAGGGTCATCTTAGAGTACTCTTAAACGAGAAAGTTTTCTATTTCATCATTTGTATTTCCATATTTTACATAGTTAGTGAAGATAATGAATAGTTCACAAGTGCTGTCCAATACTTCTGCTTTGTGCTGTGGTGACCTATTGCTGTCTATTCCCTACATATATTTAAACAGTTTAGAACCCCTTTATATTAGTTTCTTGTAGACTGTGTTTCTCAGATTGGAAGAAGGTCAGGCAAAAGAGTTTGAATAGGCTTCCTGGAATCTAGTGATGTCATGTTACTGATTCTTCCCTTTCTTTTGAATTGTTGCACTATCAGGAAGAAAATCAATAGTCTGGTATGACATGTTATTTGGAATTTCATCTTGGCTCTTTTCTTAAATTCTTGCTATTTTCTCAGCATCTGCAGTTGTTTGTTGAATAACTCATGCCAATAGTTTTCTTAGCTCTGAAGCTGAGCACAGCATCTTCCAGCTCCCCAGCAGTTCCTGTGTGTCCTGTTGGAAGATGGTGCTATAATTACTCATCTTCTGCCTTCTGAAGTGTCACCTGTCCTCAGCAGGCATTCTCACAGATGACCTCTGATTGTTGGGAGATTAGTTCAGCCCGTTCTTTAAATCTTACATTAATTTTCACCAGGCCCAGCTGGACTGAAAAAAACACAGCTACACTGTCTTTCCTAAACTTTCCCTTTTATATTCTAACCTATTTGATCCCTTTTGATCTGATGCTAATTCCATTAGAAATCCTCTTACAGCCACATTGTATGGTGGAGAGCAGGGAAAAAAGAGATGCTAAAACTTTTCTGCCCTTTTCCTGCTACCCATCCATAGCTTTAGCTTTACTGTTTGGAGCCATTCCCCTGCAGGGAAGCCAAAGAGAAAAGGATAAGGGTCCATACTGGGTACCTGTCTTTCTACTCACTCTGTTAGACTGATACAAAACAAGATGATATTCATCCACACAGAAGCCAGATAAAGACCCTAGAAGCATAAATGAAAATTATAGGGATTCTGTAGAAACTTCACACTTAAGGGTAGAAATATGAATGAACATATATAATCACCTGCCTCTTTTCTATTTCATTTTCTGGATTAAAGAAGGGTACCTTTTTTCCCCCCTCTATATATATTCTCTAATATTTGGAAAGTTGCCAGAAAGGAACTAGAAGGTTTGATTTCCGTTACATTATAGTTTCTATAAGGAAATAGAAAGAGGATAGAAGATGAGCATCATCTTCCAGGGGTGTGATCAAAGCATATAGCTCTCCTTCAGTTTGAAAGAGAAAGGAACTAAGTGTAAGTCAGTGCACTCAGCTGACATATTCCAACTAATTTTAGTCCCCTAGACCATGGCAGGGTGAGTAATGCTAGAAAATTAGCTGATGCTAGTGATAAAATTTCCCAGAAATGAGTGATAAAATGTGATACCTGGAATATAATTTCTTTTCAAACAGGCTGCTTATTTTTCTTCAAAACTCCCTTTCAAATGAGAAGTAGTTTAACTATCTCACTTCTTAGTGTCCATTATTAAGTGCCATATTATTTTGGTAATAACCAAAATATGGCAGCATTCCCTAATTCATTTCCCATGCCTATATCTATTATATAATCCATTGGAAAGCCATTTTATTCATTGTATCTTGGGCTGGTTGAGAGGGTGGTAATCAGCACTTAGTTAACAACAACTGAATTAAAACAAAATTAAACTATAATTATTTACTGGTTTTAAAGGTTAATAATAGAGGTCTGTGCATCCTCAGAGCTCAAAACTGTTGCTAGAATGTATGCAGGGAAAATTTAGGCTGAAAATATTTGCCTGGTATCAGCAAAAGAATTACGAGCATGAAATGCATGTAATAACAAGTTGTTACGCAGAGGCAATTACACTTAGAGTGTGGTTTTCCATTAGAAAAGCAAAGGCATAATTATCTACTAAATTAAAACTTCTGATTTCTCACTAATAATCAAAAGCAACGTTATTATTTGTGTAATAATGACACAAAAATGACAATAAAATAACTAGGATGAACATAGGTTTGATGCAATCATAAATAAATGTCAGCAGCAGCCAGTAAGAATTAGAGAGCCTATTGAATTTGCCAAATGAAGGAAAATTAGTAAAGTACATAAAATATGAGATGAAGGCACATTTAAGGAGAGGATTATTCCAAAGCACTGGTCCAGGATCCTGTTGCAGGATAGAAATTAGTGCTTGTCTTTCTCCTCTGCTATAATTTAAGCTTGTATGAGGGAAAACTGAGATGAGTGGGGAACCTTTCCCCATGACTCAGTTTCTGCTGGGTTAAATCTGTGGGATGGACTTTTCAGGAGCAAGTCTGGCAAAACCAGCAAGTGCTTACTTACTTCTCTTGGATCTGAGGCATCAGGGTGTGTGCAGGTGACAGAACCCCCTTCTGCACCCCAGAGGAAGAACAGGCAGCCCCAGCCTCTGCTTGAGGAGCCTGCACTGCACCTGCTGCTCAGCAGGCACCTACACGTGTCCCTTCTGAAGGAGGCTGCTTTTCCCATGGGGAGCTTTAGACTAAAAGCCTCCTTTTCCAGAGGCAGCCCACCACCCCACAGGAGCTTCTCTGGCCCAGTTCAAAGCTGTCTTAATGGGAACTGGAGTGCATATTTAGAGAAAGTACTTATTTGTGGAATGAAGATTTTAAACAAGGGTAGCAATTAATGCAAAGCTGGAGTTTGTGTATGCTAGATGTTTCCACTGGGAAATGAACTGAGTGAGAAATTATTAATTTCACATGGCCCACCTGATCCTCAACACCAAGATTCTTTTTTCTGTCAGTTGAGCAAAATTTATACATTTTAATGCAGTACACTCTTCAAGAAATCTGCACAGAATATTTCTTCCAAGCTGTACATTACGCGTACTGTCACATCCAACGAAGGACTCCGAAACTTTACAGCTTAATATTCAAAAGGTAAAAGGCTAAAAGACATTGCTGTTTATGAAATTCAATGAAAAAAAATATTCTTATGCAAGATGCCTAGATGGAATTAGCAGGCAGATCAATGTGTTATCCAGCAGTTGGATGGAGAGGTATATTTGTTTCTTACAGCACTGCAATTGCAAAAATGAGTCAGAGAATCGTCTATCCATAATTTTATGAATATTTATTATCTTACCATATGGATCTCGCTTCTATTTATAATATCTTTTAAATATTCAGTACTCTCTTAAGATGCCCATAGAAATGTAGAGGCAAACTCTTTTTGTATATCTCATTTTATTATAAGAAATAATTTTTCATAATAAAATAGAAAGAAAATTAGAGTTATATTTTAATTGAAAGTGATATAAAGAAAAAGAAATTAATGAAAAATGAACTGGTACCTTAAAACTAGTCCTTTTCTATACTTAGTTATCTTTTGAAACATCTACAAATGAGATATTTAAATGAAAATGGATTGCACTTTTATCGTTTGTGCTTTTGACAAATTTCGTAATAAACCTAGGAGGAAAGACTTGATAAAAACCCATGTTCTCAGTTTGAAAGTTCAGTTACTCTTGGATTGAAAACAGACCTTTGGTTGCTTGTGTGTCCTAGTTTCCTTATGAAACCCCTGTAAGCACTACAGATGTTGTCAGGAGCCCAGGCTACAATGGAGCATGTCTGACTCACCTCACTGAAATACTGGTAGGAAAAATTTTGAGCTCTGGGTGAATCCAGACCCATAGGCCAGCCATGTTGTTGGAATCATTTTTCTCATCAGTGAGTTTCTTGAGATTTGTGGTCACTTTGACTTTTACAGTGTTTCAGAGCAGAGGGCAGTTATTGTTCTGTGTCCTGGTCTAATTTTAATTTGGGTAATTAATGATCTGCCCCCCCTTGACCTTCCACGATCATTTACATGCACTTCAGAATCCATGGATGAGGCTTTCACTTGCTGCACTGGGTTCTGCATATACATTTTATTTCAGCAGTGAGTAATGGACATCTTATTCAAAGCAGACAGAAGTAATTTCTTCTAGGAAAAAAAATTACTTCTGTGAAGTCTGATGTTAATTGGTGTCATCCTAATGAATTAATGTGCATAAACTGTGAATGTATCAAAGGCATCAGATTATTTAAAAGCCACTCCACAACAGTATTTATAGATAAGATACTGTGGGTTAGATCTGGAGGTGATGATATTCAGAGGCTTTATGCTGATTTGTATCAGTTTAGGGATCTTGTCCTTTGGAAGAATTCCATTGTACATCAGAGGAAGGTACTAATTTTCCCAGGAGTTTGCCCAACTGAAAGCTATAGATCAAACTATGCACACTTTTAAAAGCAGTACTTTTGCCTCTGGTTTCAATTCAAAAATTAACAGGAGGAATTTTTTTTCTGTATTCAGTTGTCTCTCAGTTTAAACCTTAGTAATTCACTCTAATTGCAGAACACTGAGTTTAAGGCTGAATCAAATCTCCTAGGTACAGGACTTTAAATTACTGCAGGTCTTTAAAGAAACTACCTCTTGCTTTTCCAGCTATATCTGTAAGTCCAAATTAAACAACATGGAAGAGTACATACTGCAGATTCTTTTTTTCTTTTCTCTTGCTTACACTATTTTATAACAGCAAAACTTCAGTTTTTTCTGGAGCTGCTTATCATTTATACTGGTGAGAGAATAAGGATTATCTCGGTCCATCTGCAGATATATCAGGAAAGGAACAGGTGAAGAAAATGTCCAGCTTGGATTGCATTCAGAGCTGGACTAAAAGGAATCTCTTTTGCCGAAATACAAACCTCTATCAAACAACCTGCCATCTCAATTGCATTGTTTTGTACAATCTTCTTCCTGTCAGCTTTTGATTTAAGTGCTCTAGTAGCTGCTGTGACCTGAATTCAAGAACAGACAAACAGAACCATTCCTGGGAGGGAAGAGCTCAGAGGTACCTCCCAGGTACCTCACCAGCAGTGGGATACAGCAGATTACTTTAAACTGGATTAATTCTGGCACCTGAATTTCAATGGCCATATGGGAGTCTGGTGTTTCAGCTCCTCTTACAGGCAGAGAAGTCAGCTGAAGCCTGCCAAACTCTTCAGTTCATACCCAGACTGAGTTCAGCATTACAGATGTAGGCACCTAGCACTGTGCAGGGACCCCTGGGCACCCTGTCTAGTTTAGCTGCTGGGCCAAATACGTGGGGTTATTCCCTTGGCCCTGGGCTATGCCTGAGAGCCAGCTGGGGGCATTTCAAACACTCTAGAGCACCTCAAACAGCACTGGACACCTATGTGTGTTGACATCTGAACCACTGCCCTCTACCTGAACAACCAGCCAAATAACCTTCCCAGCTCCTGTGGATCCATCACCTGTGGCTCAGCTTGGTGCCCACTCACAGGTGTGCAGGGGCACTTCTCATGCCATGGAATGTCCCCAGGGGCTGGCAAGCAGGACAAGGATATGTGCCCTTCTGAAACGAAAACTGCAGGTGAGGGCAACCCTGTGACCCTTGATTGATGCAGCTGAGGGCATCTGCCTCATCCCTTGCATCTCCCCAGAGGCACCAGGGACACCTGTAAGCTGTGATAAAGCACCTCCACTTTAGTGTCCAAACCTGAAGATTGATCTCTCCCTATCCATCAGCTAAGAAACCAAATCTGCATTCCAGGGAGTCATTTAAACTGCATCCTAAATCAGGGCTGGAGGAGTTGAGAACATGAGTATGGGTAGCTTTGGAATGTCCTCATCTGTCAAGTGACATTTTAGGACAGTGTTTTCCTGTTATCCTGTGAACTTCAACTCTGTCTAGAGTTTCTCTGAAGTCTCTACAGGCCATGTTCACACAAAAACAATGGACTAGTTATTAAATAGCTTTAAACCCTTAAATCTGTCATTTCAAAGCCATAGAGGAGACAGAAAATTGCTTAATGTTTAGCAAGGACTCCAGTTTGGTAGGTATGACTATAAAACATAAGCACAGGTGCTGTAGTTAGTTTATTTAATTTTGTTAAAGGTTCGTTAAAGCTTGTTGGTATGTTCTTGTTTCCCCCTATTGAATGTATTGGTTTGGCCCCAGTTGTCACTTACGTAAAAACCCCTCCAATTTTCCGGAATGTTCCCTGCCAGTCACCTTAGCCCTGCCCCTACTCCCTATCCATCATTGTAAACCCCACCCCTTCTTCCAGACCCTTCTGTGTCAATCATTTGTCCCTCGAGGTTCCACTGGTTAGTGTATCTTGCTCCCTCCCTCTTTGTATCCCTACTGGTCCTGAATTTGTGATCCCCTCCCCTTACTCCTCCTCTCGAGATTCCCCATTGGTCCATGGTTTGTACCGTCCCCTGGAGATTGGGCTTTACTTAAATCCTTGCACAGGAGTGCCTGAGGCTCTCTCAGACGTGACCCATTCTAGTCTGGATCCCTCGTTTCCCCATCCTAATAAAAACATTGCTGGGAACGCCAATCCAAGAGAGACTCCTCTACTTTCTTGCCTCCACCCCTGAGGCCGTGCAGCACAGAGCTTGGGGTAGCCCAAGACTCTGGAGGTTTCACTGAGGGAAAAGCCTGCTCCCCAGTGATTCCCCACTCTTGGCGCCCGCCTGTGCTGGAGTGCAAAAGGCCACCATGGAGCTAGCTGGAGCACCGGTGCAGTGCCACGTCACACAGGCAAAGAGGGAAGGAAAGGTAGCTCATACCAGCATAGTACTGGGATATACATTCTCATACTTCAAGAAAATAAAATAAAAAGGCTAAAATAAAATTATTAATATTAAACAAAAATAAACCTCACAGAGTAATTGGAGGTGGGTAACCCCCCAAGAACCTGAACATTTTAACAGCTCTCATTACACAGTCTCTGAAGAATCTATGACAAATTCATTCTTACCAATCATTCCTTTAATGGAAGAAGAAATGTTAAAGAGTCAGCAGCATTTAAGACCTCATAACAGCTTTCTGACAAGACTTCTTTAATGTCAGAAATTTTATAATGAGTGAGAGCTATATAAAAATGATGACAGTATCCACTGTTCCTTTTTTTTCAAATGGTTGTTTCAAATACCAGCCTCATTAAAACAGCTGCAGACATCTTGTAAGATCCATACTGAAATGACTCGCAGGCCAATATCTCATTTGAATCCCCCAAACTGACACTTTTCCATAGAGACTTCGAAGTCTGCATGATATTTGTTCATTTTAAATTTTTGTGTTGGTATCATCACTTGAAAAGAAAACGCACAAAGGATAACACAGGGGCATGTGGTTGTTAATTGCAGTGTGTCAAATACACCTTTTCATAAGATGAAAAAAAGGTGACTTGAGTATCCTTATGTAGCTTCATAGAATCACAGAATCGTAGAATGGCTTGGGTTGGAAGGGACCTTAAAGATCATTTAGTTCCAACCCTTCTGGCATGGGCAGAGAACCTTTCATTAGACCAGATTGCTCATAGCTTCATCCTACATTTCCAAGGATGGGACATCCACAATTTTCCTGGATATCCACAATTTTCCCTGGACAATTTCCCTTGACCTGTTCCAGTGCCTTACCACCGTCACAGTAAAGAATTTCTTCCTAATATCTAACATAAACTTACTCATTCAGTTTGAAGCCATTCTCCCTTGTCCTGCTACTATGTGCCTTGTAGAAAAACTCTCATCGTCTTTCTCATAGGCTTCCCTCAGGTACTGAAAAGCCACAATTCAATCACCCTGCCAAAGCCTTCTCTTCTCTTGGGTGAAGAACCCAAATTCTCTCAAGATTTCCTCACAAGAGAAGTGCTCCATCCCACTCATCATCTTGGTGTCTTACCCGTAAGGAAAGTGAGTGCCCAAGATTGGCAGATGCTCATGGTTGAAAAGAAATCATAAAAATCAAAGGGTCCACAAAAGAAACTTAGAGAGTTTTATAGTAAATTTTGCATTTTGGTATGGGAACTGGTATATTAGGGTCTTACCTTCTATCAAGGGGGAGTGGGCTTTGAATAAGGAGTAGGGTGAAAGAAGAGAGAGGGGGAAATTACAGAAAGGGAAAGAGAAAGAGAGGAAAAAGCGAGAAAGAGAGATCACCAGTCCTGGCCTCAGCACCAATTCAGCTAATAGAGTGTCCAGAATCCTGGGAACAGGTGCCCAGGCTTTGTGGGGTATCTTTTTATGGATAAATTTTCCCCTACCTCGAGATAGGTTTCTTACTTCCTGTGTGAATTAGTTATCATGAGCAATTCATTCCTCTTGACCTTTCTGGAAGTAGGTCAGAGGGCTGTGGGTGGGTCTTTATTGATGCTCCCCTACTGGGTTGACCCTAGGTCAGCAGTCCATGTCTGCTTCTCAACCTCATTCCTGCTGGACACTCAGGAGAACTAAAATGATGTCATAAGATTACACAGGGAAATACAGACTCAAGTTGTTCCAGAGGAGGTTTAGATTAGATATTAACAAAAATTTATTCTCTCAAAGGATTATTAGGCATTGGAACAGGCTGACCAAGGAAGTGTTTTGGTCCCCATCCCTGGAGGCATTTAAAGCACTTGTAGTTGTGGCACTTGGAATTGTGGTTCAGGTGGTGGACTTGGCACTGTTGGGTTAACAGCTGGACTCAATGATCTCAGAGATCCTTTTCCAAATGAAATGATCTATGACTCTTAAGTATTTTCCGTAAGAAAGAAATACCTTGAGTGACTAACAGTTTGCAAGACTTCAATGTCAACATTTCTGCCCAGTGACTAAAGCAAATATTATTCTTTAATAGGAAATAAAAATGAAGCCTGAAACATTTATTCTCTTCTGCTTTAGGTGTCAGTTTGACAAAGTATCATTTGGCATAGCAGAAAACCATCCCATTCTCTTTAACAATTTTGAATTATGGTGGTACTTTTTTGATGCAGTTCATGACAGTATTACTAAGTAATAATTTAATAAAGAGTTCATGTAGCCATTAAACTAGTGCACCTGCTGCCAGCAGGCCAGTTCACTGTTGCTAGTGGTTGTGAGTTGATGTTCACTCCATTACTCTTCCAGCTACCCATCTCTTATCCACTTCATGCTAATTCTCTGCTTTTCTGTGGCTGCTAGATGCTGTATTTTGATTTGTGTACATTTAAATTATATAGGGGTTCAAAAAGTAACAGCAACTTTATCTCAACACAGTTATTAGTAGGAGTTGTTAGTTTCAAGAAGCTGAAGTGCTATTTTACCGTTTGTTAGCATGATGTTACCTCCACTGAGGAGCTGACAGCTTCAAAATATGATGTGTAATTTACTCTGGAAATATTTTTTAAATGTCAGTCACATTTCAGGATGGAAAAATAATGAAATTTAATATGTTTTTTTCTGGCCAAGTATATTAATATTATTATGGCTTTATATGATACAGTTTTCCCCTCTCATATGTTGTCATGACTGGTAAATCTCTTAATTTTGATATAAAAAAATATAGTGATGATAGACATTAGCAGTTCAGGTTGGGAAAAAGTAATGACATGCAATGCCTTTTCCCTCAAATAAAATGATTTGAAATCCTGGGTACAATTCTACGGTGAGAATCATCAAATGTCTTTGAAAGATGATGACTGTGCCTGTCTTTAAATTATTATGGTGGGTTTAGCCCAGGCACAGCATTCACATCTCAGGTATCTGGTACTAGCAGAAAAAAAATACAGAATGACCTTTTTAAAAAGACAAATAGGTAATTTTGAATGTACAGAGCTAATTTAACAAGCACTGCTTTCACATGGTCCCAGTGAGTAAAGGAAGATGACAGCTGAGATGAAATTGCTCCTGCAACAATGCTCTTGGACACTTGCTCAGATCTCATGTTGCTTCCCTTTCCCATTACACTGAAAAAAGTTTCTTAACCTGAGAGATAACAGGACAGAGTCCAAGTGTAAAATACAGAAAAGTTCAGCCAGATCCTTAAGTCCACTTCAAGAGCCTTTACATGATTAGGATTATGGAAATGAATTCTGAAATCACTCTCAGTGTTCTTGAAGTGATTATTTCAATTTTTTTCTCATTTGGGGTTGGAACTAAAACTTAAAGATCATCTTTTAGGTCTGTTCCAACCCAAGACTATATAAGATTCTAGACTTTATATGATCATATTCCATGATTCCATGATCATGAGAACTGCAAACAAATGAGTAATAGGTCTAAGAGCACTTGCAAAGGCTCTTGCTCCCCAGAGTTTCTCCTTAGGGGAAGTAATTCTGCTTAGATTCCCTCTTAGCAGCAGACTGCCAGTCAGCCATATGAGGAGGCTTTGACATGGAAGATGCCTGTAACAGGAAAAGCAGTTTGGGAAGGAAAGATTCAGACGTAGCCCTGATCCCAACATTAACACCAACCCTAGCCGTGCCCTCCTTTGCAAAGCTTAGGAAGGAGTCATGCCTTTTGCTGAAAAAAAAAAAAAAAAAAAAAAGCACACTGTCAAAATAGTTGGCTTTGCATTCTGAGTGTGTATAAATACCCAGGCCTTTCACCAGAAGCAGAGAGGAGCTGTGACACCAGTGAGCCACAAGGAAGGTAGAAGGAGAAACACCGTGCAGGTGGGAGCCCCTTACTGTTGGGTCAGTTTGTGAACAGTAGCATGACACAGCAAGGACGGTTTCCATGTGATTTTGTTTTCATGGCAACATGTTCTTGGCATGCAAGATAACCGTGCAACAGGCTCTGCTGCTGAGTGTAGTGTTTATGTCTGATCCTCATCACCCTGATTCTAATCACTTCACTGCTCTTATATCAGATGAAGCTCAATGATGAAGAAGTACATAGGTGCTTTTTTGAGAGCAGACAGAATATATCATGAGAGGTGGCTTTGGATTTGATAATAGCAGCAGGCTTTTCTTGAGGTAATTTATAACAGTATTATAGGAAAAAAGAAGACTTAGTATTATGGAGGACAGGTTTTCTGCTGCTGTTTCTCTATGCTAGCATAATGAAGATTCTTTAATTCAGTATTCTATTCAGTCCAAGGACCGATTTAACTGTCAGAATTTGAAGTATTGATTAGAGTTGATGAAAAAGAGTTCTCTGGTATCAGAAAGCTTGGAAGAACAACATAATATTAATTCCAGTCATGTGTGTGCCCTTTCACAAGTCACTATAGGCTTGATTATAGCAGTATCCCCTAAATGTGCATTAGCATTGATCACCTGTTAGGCACATGTGATACCTTTAATTGAGATAAAAGGCAACTTTTCCAATTCTTTTCCTCTCCTGTGGTAATTGTGAATAATGCCATTGAGTGTTCATGGGTCCAACAGATTTGAAAGATGAAAAACAGCAAGGAAAAATATTTTTCTTTGGATTTATTTTAGGTGATAATCAACAGTGCATATTATTATTCTTCTCTGATGCACTTTTCTCTCCTTCCTCTTCATTTCCCAGATCAAACATTGAGATGATTTCTGCATACAGTATTAACTTAAATTCACATCCGTGACTCTTCCGTGGTAGGCACCTTTTTACTTCACCACCTCATGTTTGTAGCTCTGTGTAACACAGGCATATGCAGCCAGGATCTTGGTGCTTCCTGATGCAAACATCACTAAACATTTAACTCTCTCTCCATACAAAGTAGCTGTAAGGCTGAATTATTTCTATCGTGTGAATGGAGACTCATACTCCTATACTAGACTACACTTTAAAAAGTACAGTGAAATGAAGTTAACATCATTTCATCTTAGTCCTGTTAAGGTGTAGGGGCACTATCATCTTTTGTATTCAGCAGTGTTTAGTGTGAAAGATATGCTGGAGGTCATCTCAGAAAACTTCAGGCTGGTACAGACAAGTAATTTACATCTGAGCTAGTCATTATCAGGCTCCTTTTTGGTCAGCAGAGAGGAGCAGACAGTTTTGTGGATGGTCCATGTGGCAGACATCTGCCTTAGGATGTGAGGAATCAGTGTCTTGAGGTTGTGACCACAGTAGCTGTAGGTATCCACACTGCAAACATCAGCAATTGTATTTTTTATAAATCATATTTAAGGTGGCAAACCTCATCATATTTTTATTTGGTTGTAGACAGATCACTTGTGCTGTAAGAGGCTTAGTGAAGCAAATGTGTGAAGAAAACCATTCCCCAGAGACACTGAAGATCTTAATAATGTGAGAGGGCTACAGATGGCTTAATAAGTTACTCATGTTTAATGTCAGATGTTCTTATTTAGCCACAGAAATAAATCAAACTGCAAACTGTGCCACTGTAAGACAGGACATTTCTGCAGATTAGAGATCTTTTTAAGTAGAAAAGTTAGTATCATTAAAAAAAAAACAACAACCACCCTTAAACTTGCTATATGTATTTATACCGGTAAGGATCTGGGGATAGCACTTCTTTTATACTCATCACCTGAGGCAGACAGGAGCTGAATGAAAACTCATCAGTTGAACTCCCAGAGGAAAGCTAGGTTCTGTCTGGATGATGCTTCTAGAAATACTGAGATGTACCAAGTTTGAGATTTAGCAGTAATATAGCTGGCCACTGCTGCAATTAACTTGACAGTGAAATATAGGAATGATTGTTTCTTTCAGTGATCCATATAATGAAAGGCCTAAAGCATCAATCCTTAAATCACTTAAAGAGGAAAGAAGACATTTCTTCTATAACTCAACACCTGCCAACTTGGTCTTTACATGTGAAAAAACTTTATGCATTCAATACTTTTGATGAGTACCTTAGATTTAAAAGTGGTGCCCTTTTCAGTCAGTCAAAAACCTGAATTTGTGGCTGCTACTGCAGAGGATGAGTCTAACCAAAGAAACAGGATGAGAATTAATGCATTAGCCTTACATTGTTCATCTGCATTCCTTTATTCATTCTCAGATCACTCACTCACCTTCTTGACATTCCTCTCAATTCAGCTTGGAAAATGTCTTCACTTCCTTTGCCAAAGTAGACTTTAAGTAGACTTTCAGACATACTTTGAAATTTATTGCTTTTCTTTTGGACTCCTTTTATTTTGGCTTGTGTTCCTTAAGTTAATACAATTAATCTGATACACTGTGAGGTCAGAATATTTCATTATCTTGTTTTTTTATAATTCTCTTATAATTTATAAAGCACTCTGCCTCTGCAAGGATTTCAAGGCTACTTCAGAAATACATCCATTTTTGCAATTTAATGATACCATTCCACTACCAACTTAAATACAGTTTAAAAATAGATATGGATTTATGAATCTCCAGTTTGATTACATTGCCAAATGAGATACCTTCCAGTGCATGACATATCAAATAGGAGCAGCTGAGAATGGCAGTGGAGGAAGCCAGGACCCTCCCATTTTTCCAGGGAAAAGCAGTAGGAAACTCTAAGAAAATGACTGGGTTTTTGTCAGACATGAACCCATGAGATTTTACTCTGTAACAAACCAAAGCAGACCTTGCTGTGGCTGTTCCAGACAGATGCAACAAGCTCGTTGATTTGTATGCAAACACATTAAAACAAGTCCTCCAGGAAAACTCACTAATACACTGCATAGAAAGATAATAAGGCAAAGGATAGGTTGATAAATGAAAGTGAATTATCTTAAAAACATTGGGTATCAGAACTGTTACCTTGGCTCCCATAACAGTACAATTTCAAAAAAACCCATCTTGTTAACTGTTCTATGTCCTTTCTGACCTTAGTTAAAAGGCTGAGGCTCAGTGGGGAGCTCTGCCCACAAGGAAGAAAGGGATTTATGCATTGTTGATGTGATCAAAGATACTTAGTTGCAAAAAAAAATAAAAAAAAATGCTGGGACCCATTTTCTCTGACCACAGCAGCAATCAGAGGACAAGCTTTTTGCTCCCAGTCTCCCACAAAAATTACTTTTCATCTCTTTCTCAGATCAGACTGCTAATGAGGCTGTTAATGCATGCAGTGCCTTTTTTGCTACCATTTTCCTCGTAGTCAGGGACCCTTTCCTCTTTCTGTCACAGATGGAAGGCAATCACAGTTTCAGCAATCAGTTCTTACATGCCTGCATTTGTCTTGCCCTTCTCCACTACCAAATGATTCATCTTGTTCTCAGCCTTCCCAATGTGCAAACCAATGGTTGTGACAGCTTTCTTATCATTTCTGTTACCTGGTTCCACAGAGCACTTGAATGTCCCCTTTTACATTTGCCTTGGGTAAAAGGCAGCTCTTAAACTAGGCAACTTCAACAACATTTAGTGCAGCACAAGAAATTCTTATTTCATGGTTAAAGATAGCACAGGTAGGGCATAATGGTTCTCCCACTTAAATGAGCTAGATCCCTTTGCCTTTAATGGGGTCAGAATTATATTTGAATAATATAATCATCTCACCTCTGAGGTGAGATGAACTATTCTAAAGCAATTTTTAAATCTCCCAGTTTAATCAGGAAATATGACTCAATTTTGCTGCTCTCATTCTCCACTGTCAGATTCTGAACCCATAGCATACAATCTGCTGTCAGATTACTTTCTCAAATAGTGAAACTCTAAAAACACTTAACTGGATGCTTAAACTGAGCTTTAGGGGGGTAAGTTTTATTTTAATTATTGTTAAATTGTTAAAAAATAATGAGCATTACTGTAGTAGTGAATATGTATCTACTGATGATTTTTACTAAAAATCAAGTCTGTATCAGAACCTTCCCTTACAGTTACAGATGGATATCTATGATAGTAAAATAATTGATTTTATAAAAGACTAACCTGTTTTTTTAGTTTCTATTACACTATGCAGACTATTCCACTCTAGTCACAATAGGATTAACAGGCTAATTTAAATTGTCAGTGACAAAGGACCCTGTTTATTATCATGTACACTATCTCTGGTTTTGTAAAGCAATTAGTTCTAAATTGAATCTTGCCTGCAATTGAGTGTTCCTGTTAAGAAGAATGTTAAAGAGAAGCGAGTTAGTAGAGGCTTATATTCTACATGCAGTCCTGGTGTGCAAGGTTCATGAAAAAAAAATTAAAAATTAAAACCTTTGTTTCATATCTAAAATAACTTTCCATGGAGGAAACTGACAGCACAGAAATTACCTTTTAATACATGGAAAGGTTGAGTCTTCAATTCACAAGGAGTTTCATAATTAGATGTGCTTATAACCTTAGAAAAAACTAATTACTGCTTTGATTTTCATTATCAAAATAATGTTGCATGTGGCCGTCATAGCAATTTTAAAGAATATCTTGTTAGGCAAAAAGATAGTAGGCCTTCAGCAGGCTTCTTTATATCTAAAAAACCCCGATTTAATAAAATTCTGGAAGGAATTCTATTTTTCCACCCACCCAATTTTGCTGCATGTCATGTGTTATTGAGCTCTAAGTGTACAACCCAACTAAACTGGTTTTTGAAGCATCAAGCTGAGCAAAGTCCCAGACCTGAATTATTAGTTTGATATATCATATAAAATTACCTATACTTTTACAGTTTTCCTGTTTCTATGTATTCATCTTACTAACTGTCCAAGGAAAGATAGTTCAGATAGTCCCCTAAACCTTGTTTGGTTTTCCTGAAACTCACATTCACAAGTGCAGCAGCACATAGTTGCTGTAGGTAGCCAAATGCAGCCCACTGGTGCACAGTCATGAAGGAAAACACCTGCTCGACCTGAATGATAGATAAAGCAAAAAATGCCTTCTGTTCTTTGCAATTCTCTTTACCTGAAGAGCTGGAGATGCACAAATCCATAGGTTTTGGATTGGTAAAAAGTTGCTAATGCGTCAGGCAGACTCAGTCTCAACAATGTTTTTTACATTGATCACTAGAAATAAATGTGAGCTTGTTGACTTTCCTCCAACAGAGGACTACTGCAGTAAGTCAGAAACAAGTTACCATAGTGACCTATTACACACTGGGAAAGTAAATTTCTCTGCAATTATTTTTGGAGCTTTCTGTAAGGCTATGTAGTCAACGAAACACCAGTCTTGAAACCAGTGCGTGCTTCTCACTTCTCCATTGTGCAGTGGAGAAAGACAAGCATGTGCAGGATGTAACACACCAAGGCATCTCAGTGAGACAACTGCATTTTGGTGTTTAACTCAGTGTTTGGCAGTGGTACCAAGCCAGCTGCAGCTCACTTTTGGGACTTAAGCACCACAAATTATGCACCTAAATGCTGCTTCTTTGTCTTTCCTTCCTTTGTCTCATCATTTACAGCATCTCAACATGCTTTGCCAACATGCTTTTATCTCTTTGGGTAGCTTTAGTATCAGTTAAGAGGACTGAAATCTTCCATCTCTCTTTCCTGGCCTGCACAGTTCAGTCCATAGTGAGTTCCAGTCTCCATGTAGCTTTCCCACTCAGTACCAGAATATTTTGCTTCATTCACTGGGCATTTCTTTCTTCCATCCAGATTCACAGCCAGCTCTGGCTGTGGCAAGGACATTAGATAAGTGAAGCATGAGGCACTTCTGGATGTCTTGGTGACACCTCAGAGATCCTCTATGCCCAGATGATCTCCTGTCGCCAGCAGAGGCAGAAGAGACAGCCCACATATCCCAAGAGATGCTGCATGTGCAGGATGAAGCTGCTGTGTTGTCATTGCTCACAGGCAGTGCAACTCCAGTGCTGTGCTCCCAGCTGCTCACCCACACCCCCTTCTGCTCCCAGCATTGAGGAGACCCTGAGGGACAGCCCTGGTCCCCAGCCTGCAGCTGGACATGGAGCCACTGCCCACAGCTGCCTGGCTGCATCCATCTGGCCAATTGCTCATGCCCCCAGTAGCCCACCCTCCACAGCCAGGGCTCTGCAGTGTGGGCCTCGGGCTGTGGGGTGGGACCGTGTCCAAAGACTCACAGGGCTCTGGGCACATCAGGGGCTACAAGTGCCCAAAGCTGGGGGCTGCTCCATGCCATTTCCAGTGGGTTTGGCTGTTGAAGGGGAGCTGGGGGTTGCCTGGTACAGGCACGTTGTGTGAGGGCCCTTGGTGATACAGAACCTTGGGATGCCCAGAGACCCTTGTGACATGGCAGAGCCCTGCCCTACCAATGGATTACAGAAGGAGAACCCTGGGGTGCCCAGTGCCAGTAGAGCCGATCTCTCAGGACAAAGCAGCTCCCGAGATCCCTCTGTGACAGAGGACGTGTGAGATGGAGAAGGACAAGGCCAACCCCATGTCCCAGCCACCCAGCCCCTTGGCCAGCTGGCTGGAAAAACAACTTTCTGACTGGGAAGAACACAGCAAGGTACATCTGTATTCCCTCAGAGAAGCTGAAGGCTACAAAGAACCATCTGACTGGGAAGAATCTTTTGGCCAAGAGCTTTTTCAAGAGGAAGACTCTGTTGGCCAAGAGCTCTCTAGAGGGAATGGTAACAGACCATCCAGTCCAGCTGGGAAGATGACAGTGACAACGAGCTCACTTGGGACCATTGGGAACACGTGAATGTCCAGAGCGTTGGGGTCAAGCCCCTGCTGCAGGAGGAGGATGACTGGGACGAAGTGAGTGTCCTCGAGCTGTCTGAACAGGAAGACAGGGAGCAAAGAGGAGGCTTTGCAGAGGACGGGCTCCCAGTTACTTTCCCTCGGCAGGCCTGGGTTGAGCGCCGGGCATTTGAGCGGTGCCCCTGGGTGTCGTTCTGGGCCAGGGCTCCCCACAGCGCAGTCCCTGCCCCACATGGCTGCTCCAGCCCCTCGGCTCCCCAGCTGCAAGCCAAGGCTCCCCAGCTGCAAGCCAAGACTCCCCAGCTGCAAGCCAAGACTCCCCAGCTGCAAGTCAAGACTCCCCAGCTGCAAGTCAAGACTCCCCAGCTGCAAGTCAAGGCTCCCCAGCTGCAAGCCAAGGCTCCACGCAAGAAGCATGTGCTCCGCATCAGGTGAGCACTGTGCAGCCTCTTCTGCTGCTCTTGGCCTTGCCTGGTGCCACAGCCTGAGGATTGGCGCCTGCTGCCAGCGCCGGCCCTGCAGAGAGTGGATGGCTCAGAGCCTGCCCAGCGTCCTGAGAGAGCCACACAGGCTGGCTGTGCCTGGAAATACAAGAAAAGAATTATAAAGAGAATAGGAAAATAAGAATAGGAATAGGAATAGGAATAGGAATAGGAATAGGAATAGGAATAGGAATAGGAATAAGAAGAAATAGTATAAGTAAATAATAATTACAATAAGAAAAATAATAAGAGACTGTGACTAAGCAGATAAAGAAGTAGAAGAAATAGTAGTGGTTGTAGTAGAAGAAGAATGACTAAGATGAAGAAATAGTAGCAGGAAAAAATAATAATAAAAAGGATAGTAAGAACATGATGAAATTGTAGTTGTAGTAATAATGTCATATTAAAAGACACATCCACACATCTTCCAGAATGACAGGATGAAGGGAAGGGCCTTAAAGATCATCTAATTCCTATTGATTCTCTTCTGCTCTCTCTCTTTCTCTCTCTTTCTGTCTGAGGCCTCGTTCCAATTTCTTCCTATCTCTCTTAACTCCCCTTTCTTGTTAAATGAAATCCATGTTAAAAAATATCCCTATGTTGTTCTCAGATGGTCTCATCTGCACCTTCATTTAGGTAGAGGTATCTGTCTCTAATGGGATGATGACACTTGGGCAGGATCCCTTCCAACCACAAGCATTCCATGATTCTGTCAGCTCCTCACTTCCTTTTTCTTCTTCCCACTGCTTTGAGCTGGGAATGTGCTAGAAAATGTCCAGCAGAGAGGCCTTTGCTGCCTGCTCTGGGGACCCACACAGCTTCAGGACCTTGTCACCTGCTCCTGCAGCTGCACATCTCCCTCGTGAGGCACGGCAGAACCAGCAGCCTGGGAGCCTCAGTAATTCCCCTCTGGGATCCATGGCACACACAGCAATGGTCTAGAATTCCAGTTTCCAGCAACGAAAAATGTCCCTGCCCTTTAAGGCAAACCTCTGCTCAGGCTGAAACCCAAGTGGAGCAAGATCTTACAATGATGTTTCACAACGAGCCTTCATAACTTAATCACGGTTTATTTAGTTCATCAGTTGGAGTAAAAAATATGGGAGGGTCTTTGTCTGGGAGCTGCCACAGGTAGAGACAGACACTGTGAAAGAAACTGAGCAGGCAAAGACAGGAAGAAGAGAAAGGGGGACACAAATAGCACTAAGCTGGTGGCACTCTGAACTCTGAACAGTAAGTTTCAAAGTGGAACTTACTGAAAAGGAATGGGACAGAAATAAAGAATTCTGAAACTTGGATTTTCTATCCAAATACAACAATTTTGTCCCTTGATTGCAAACCTCTTAGTGGTAAGAACAGTTATCCAGCATGCTTTTCAGAAAGTACTTAGTTCTGAATTGATGTTGTCGGCTGAAGACACAAAGAAAGATGGAATGGGTTTTTGGTTCCTTCTGGTTCCTTTGGCATCCTCAGTGGAGGAAGCACCAGGTAGAAAAGGGCAGCTTTGTGTTGATCCTTCAATAGGACATAGAGGGACAAAAATCTCTGTAACCTCTGTGGCTGTTCCCACAGGGATGGGAAGGCTGATGCCAGACTCCCAAGGGTCACATTAAGGGGTGCCTTCACACAATGCTTGCCTGGTATTGAGGGGCAGAGTGGCAGTTTTCTTCACGCGGCTTTGTAATTCTGCCAGAAGCCAGGTGAGTAGGCCTTGGGCTCCTGGACACAAAGATTCTGTGATCTTTCTCTTTTGGGGGAGAAAGCCAGACCCTCTGGAGCCAAAGCCCAGTGCCCACAGGTGACATGAACCGGGTTATTTATAGCATGAAATGACGTGCAGGGCTGTTCATGTAACTCTGCAGTTGTTGCTTAGTGTGCGAACAACATCTCTCAGTAACACCGAGGGAAAGGGAAACCTTTTGTTGTATGAAAACCAACAAAACCTCTGAGTCTGACACCAGTGTCTTTGGAGGGCTGCTGAACACCTCTCCTGCCTCGCTCTCCATAAAGAAAGTCATCTTTTTGCCCATCCTTGGCAGAATTCTTCTCATCTCCTTCTGCCATTTCTGGATTGTGGGGCAGAGCAGGACTTCAGTGAGTTTGCTGGTGACACAGAACTGGGAGGCCTGGCTGACACACCAGAGGCCTGTACTTCCATTCCAAGAGACATGGACAGGATGAACAAACTGGCTGACAGGAATCTGGCAAAGTTCTGCAAGACACGGTGCGCCCAGGCAGGAACACCTCCAGGCGGTGGCCCATGCTGGGAGCAGCTGGATGCAAAGGAGTTTTGTGGAAAGGACTTGCGGTTCTTGGTTGACAGCATATTTAATACAAGCCAACAGCATGTCCTTCTGGCAAAGAAGGCTAAGGGCAGCCTGCACTGCATTAGGAGGAGTGTTGCCAGGCAGGCCGAGGGAAGGAATCCTTTCCCCCTGCTCAGCAATTATGAGACCACACCTGAAGTGCTGCATCTTCACTGGAGAGAGGCTAGTGAGAAGTCACGAAGATGATTAATGGAATGAAGCATCTCTCAGATGAAGAAAGGCTGTAGGGGCTGTGTGGACTCCCTGGCAGCCTTAGGAAAGAGAAGGATTGGAGTGTGGCTTGATTCCCTCTTCTATTTCCTTTGCAGCCTGGAGGTCTTTGCATCTTTTACTGGTGTTCAAAACCTATGTCCAGTGCAGGGCAAGGGGAAAAGGGCAAGAGGAGCAGAGGCTGACCATTGCTGTCCATCTCAGAGGACGATTTTGGACTTTGCTCTGTTCCCAGTCAGTGACTGCAATGGTACCAGATAGCATAAGAAAAGTCCATTGCTTCCCTTGCATTGTTTTCTTTGGCTTCTTGTGTCTTAAAGCTGGGTGTGAGAGCTGGATATAATAGTTTAACCCTAGCCAGCAACCAAGCCCAATACTAGCCACTGTGAATAAAATTAACTCTACCCCAGCCCAAATCAGCACAATGGAGAAAGAACTGCCTTTTTTCTTTCCTTTATTTTATCCTTTGTACAGCAATGAGGACATTGCTTGACCATTAGCATAGGTACAAGGACTTGGAATAGTGACATATTTATTACCCGTTTTTTACCCTAATATCTTGTTCTCCCTCTAAGATCAATATCTGCCTATAAATAAAGGTATTCTTAAAAGTTCATTCACCTGCAAGCCATGAATCTTTGTACATCTTCAGAGTTCTGAAAAGATGATCTGTGTTTTCTGTCTTGTTAGCTGCCTTTATCTTTTAATTCAGATTTAAATTTCTAGCAGCTGATGCCAACTTGTAGAAGGTATTGCCAGTATACTTTCTGCTATGGGCTCCCTGGCAGAGATCACTTATAAAGCCACCATTCCCATAGGTAACTTGTCAAGGCCAGTCTCTCTCTCTGCAGGTCTGCCTTTACAGACCAGGGATGTTTGCAGCCTCTCTAAGGGCAAGATGGGTTGACAAATACCCCACAGCATTTCCATTAAAGCACTACAGCTCATATCCCAAATTCCTGCCACTACACCTCACACATGCATCAGCCACAGGTGCTAGGGTGGGAGCTGTGTACATTAATTCTACAATGACACTTGCCTTTCAGTTAAGAAAGGAACATCATTCTTTGTCTTTGCTTCTGTCACTTCTCAATCCCTTTCTGTAAGGTCAGTAATAAAAATTCACGAAAACTGACATTTTATTTCTACTTTTCAATGATGGAGACATTTTCTGAGGAAGGGTCAGAAGTCTGAATTTTATGTTTTAGACTTATCTGAGGGTTTGGTCAGGAAAAGGTTCGTTTTTCACTGCCACAAATCACTGCAAAGAAAACTTCCGCTTTCTAATCTTGGTGAGCTTGTCTCACTTAACATATTTAACCACACCAGAAACAAACAAGGAGCTTTCAAATTAAAATAAATATCTTTGACACATAGCAGTGCCACACAAAGATGCCCTAAAGATGGAAGATTCACACTGAGTCTAACAGTTGTCACTTCTTGGAGAGGCATTCTGTCTGAGGTGTGCATAACTTTGTTGCATTCATGTCACTTTAGGCACACAAGTGACACAGTGACTTGGTCTATCATTGATGTAACCATCCAACATACAGCCATTGTCTCTGCAACCTTGCAATCAAATTGATCAGCAATTTTACTCAGAAAAATTGATTTTCCAACAGTTGCAAATTGAATGAACTGGTTCTTGAGTACATATCGGTACGTTACTACTCCACAATGAAGCAAGATAAACTGAATAAGGCCATGAATCTGTCAAAAGACAGAGTGAATATGCAGTATAAAGTCTATATGATTTGGATATCAATTTGTTAAACAGGTTTTCAACCTCTTATTTAAATACTTATTTTCCAACAGAATTACCACATTTCATGAGAACTATCCTAAAGTCCATACAGTGTAACCAGATGTGACCAAACACCAAGTTGAAGCAAGCAGCCATATGAGTGAGCATCACAAATCCATGTTTTGTTTCTTACTAATTGCAAAACAGCAAACAGTAAATGAAATTAACTTCAAATAAGGAGTGCAGTTCTAGCTGCATAAATATAAAGGAAATTTGAATGTAAAAATTTTTTGAGAAAGCAACAAAATGAGATTAGTCTACTACGGATAAGCTTGTGTGGGTGAGGAATAAAAACTCAACCCACTTCAATATGCTGTGAAGATGCCATGGAATCACTTTTCATTTCTGTTTTAATGACATAACTTCCCAGAATGATTACAAATAATAGGTAATATATTTATTGAAATATATTATATCAAGTTTCTGTCTACAGATTGCCCAGGGTTTTAACTTAGGATCTGATCCTAGTACCTGGCCAATAATTTGGAGAGAGATAGCTATCACTGCCTTTTGCACTTACAGACACTCTTAGGTCAGACTGCAGTCTGTGGGCTCAGGGTGATGACCCTGGTGAGGCAGACTTTCACTTCTTTACATGAGAGAGTGATGGGCCAGAACCAGCTTTGTAAAAAATAAAGTGTTTTCTTTTCCCCTTACACAAGCTATGTAAAATCTGAACTTCTAAGTTCTTCATAACAGAAGTTTGCAAGGGATGATTCATTCTATGTGCATTAGTCTCCCACTCATAATGTTGAGATGAATCAGCTTTTATTGGTCACTATATTTCTATAAAGGATTACAGCATTTTCCTGACTGACTACTTCTGCTTTTAGTGCTTGCTATTTGCCTAATTTGATTAACTCTCAAACTCTTTTGAATGGCTAAAGTTAGGATATTGGTAGTTTGCTTAACGAAACAGGGTTCTGGTTTGTTCATGAAACAGAAAAACTGAAAACCTTCTCTTTATTTGAGACTCATGGCAAACCTGCTCTTCAGCATACTGAGCAAAACACCTGTGAATTCTTTCATCCTGTGCCATGCATGAAAATCTCATCCTGCACTTTCATATTCAGAGCTCTGTTAAATTTTAAATATGATATACATCACACGAAAAAGAAAATGAAAATTATAGTCTCAGCACAGCAAAGTTTTTATATGTGCATAATATTACTAGTTTATTTGTGTCCTTGCTTTAATACTAGCCGGTTATAAGCTTACATTTCAATCAAGAATACACCACAATAACTCTTCAGAACTCTCCTTTTGCACAGAAAAACACCACTGAAAATGTCCTATTATGCAGGAGGCATATAAATTTATAGAAGAAAATCTAACTAACAGTAAGACAATAGTCACTGGGAGACCCTCTAGAGATACTGTGAAGAAAAGTGAGCACAGAGATAGGGAACATGTCATGCCACTCTCTACTAGAGTGTGTGCATTGAGAGAGAAGAGATCTAAATCTCACATGGGCCTGCTATCTCACTGTTCTTCCTGGTTTGCTCATTTCTTTGTCTATGAGAGGGCATGAAGGTTATACTCTGAACAAAGAAGCCTTGTTAATTCTAGCCTCAGTAGTACAGGTGTATGACGCATAAGAAGTTGATTGACTAGGCACAGGGTTTACATCCAGAGGTCCCACTACAACACAGCTCAGAACAGCTTCCCTTAGCTTGTTCTGTACTATAAACTATGAATCTGAAATTCATGGCAGGCAGGTAAGGAACTTCTGCTGCCCTCAATTATTCATTCTGTATTGATGGGAAAGAGAGTAGATACTGGTTCATCAAGTGGAAAAGGAAGACATCGTCAAGTTTTTCAGGATCTGTTGGCAACTCCTATTTATGTTTCTTCTGTCTTTATATTCTTAATATTTAAAGCCATAATGTCTTAAAAGCTTGCTAAGTAGCAGCTTTTCTGTGACAATTTACTCTTAGTGATTCTGCTCAGACTTAAATAATACTTTAAACACAGCTGTTCTTGGGGCTTGATCCCATAAAACTCAAGCAGAGAGTATTGCTTATGCAGTATAAAAGCTAAGAAAAGTTAATAAGGAGAAGGACTCAAAATCATACTAATAAAGCCATTGCTGTCTACCCCACTAATGTCCAGTAGCAATATATAAAAGTGTA
Organism: Parus major; assembly: GCF_001522545.3. Classification (NCBI taxonomy): domain Eukaryota; kingdom Metazoa; phylum Chordata; class Aves; order Passeriformes; family Paridae; genus Parus; species Parus major. The sequence continues at coordinate 17,116,338 of NC_031768.1, forward strand.
CTTGGTTTACCTGCCTCACTAGGTGACTGAGCAAATGTAGGAGATAATTTATAAAGACTATAGCCAGAAGGTCTTGTTTCCTTCCTTCTGCAATAGCCACCAGGTGATTATACCTGAGAACATAAGAATATTTAACTGTAGTTACTTCCAGTACCCTTTTAGACCAGGACTCATTTTTTCCATGTAGGTTACAGAGACAACTCAGGGAATTACTTCTGCAATATAGCTTGCAAATTTTTAAGCACAATCCTTACCTAAGACAGTACTTCCATCTTATTTCAAATGTTTGTGAAGGAACAAGGAGGGAGGTCAGGGCCCTGAAATCTGTAGCAATGGGGAACAAAGATATATGGGACTCCTCAAGCATATGAAGAAGATCATTTTATTGTAGCAAACCAGGTATTTTTGTACTTTAAACTCAACAGAACTTAGCTGAACCTTAACAGAACTTAACTGAAACCTTACTGAGAAAGTCACTCATTGGCTGCTGCAGCTGCAGCATCATTGCTCAGGCATTCCTGCATCCGGTCAGCTTCCTGCTCATATGGTCCTGGCATCTCCCCAAGCAATCACTGCCTTGCTACCAAGCAGCACTCAACTGGCATTCAGCTGACTCTCAACCAACTCTTAGTGACCACCCGATCTGCAGCTGAGCCCTTCCCTGAGTGCCTTTCAGTGGACAGAATTTTACAGTTTTAATACACTTCATGTGAAATTTTTGAATTTGCGCTCCATAATTTGCATGTTTTCTAGTGAATTTTGATGGCAAAAATTTGTGAGAAAATGAGAAATAAAAAGTCTTGACAGTTATACCCCTGCTGTTTGTCATGGATATTACAAAGCACAATGAAGAACAAACACAGTCATTTGTCTCTCAAAGCAAGTATTTGGGATGATTGGGAAAAGAAGGTGAAAACTTTGATTTGTTTCATTCTCTTGAAGACCCGTCCATTTGCATATGTGCACTTGACACACACAAGGCACAAATAAACCTGAGCAAGCTTTGCCCACAGTCCAAGAGAAGTGTTCTGCCAACATACATTTTGGGGCTGGGCCTATGACAGTGTCTTATGATTCTCATCAAGCCTTACAGACCTGGCTTAGCACCATGCTAATTGAAGCAATACAACTCATATAAATACTGTCAGTAAGTGAGACTGCACTTTTACTATAAAAAAGTGATTGAATGTCAGTCACATGTTTGTAGGCTGGCTGTGCCAGCTCAGGAGCTTCTAGCTCAGCAGCTTTAGATAAATTATCAGTACTGCCATTTGTTGATTTCTTTATTTTCTACATCCTCAACAGTGCCAGTTTCTGTCAGGAAACATTGGTTTTCACATTTTTGGAATGTTTGACTTCGGGGTCGTGCCACCAGGCTAGTCTCAGCACTCTTCAACACCACAGGCAACGTGACTCCCCTCTCCACACCCATCACTGATAACTTTGAGCTGAGCCACTCAGGTACAGCGTCCGGCTACACTTGATTTGTTAGTGTTTGGCTGATCAGTGAGTAGAAAACTTCAGAAGTTCAGAACCAACGATGCACCTCATTCTTCAGAAGCAGGAGCCTGAAAATAATTCATTTCAAGCTGTCTCTACAGATACAAGGAATATAGCCAAACAATATCATTCCACTTTCTACATAGGTTTTGAGAGCACTATAATTACAGTAGAAACATCTAGACAGAAATATGAAAAAATAGTAAAAAAAGGTGACAAATTACTTTAGAATCTGATTATATGTAGCATGAAAATACATCAGATTTAATGATCTTGGGCATAAATCCTCCCCTCTTTCCATAAGCTATCACAGATACCTGTAATTTTGTCAGAAGTTCACGTGCCCTAAGATTCCTGGTGTTTACAAGTGTAGAAAACCTTTTACATTAACTTCAATAGCTCAAAGCTACTTACCTAAAACGAAGCATGACCAGGCTATTATCAGGTAACTTAAACAATATTAGGTTCTTGTTTTTAAGCATCTGAACTGAGCCCTAGCTGTCAGAAGTGACATATATCACTGGAAGATATATTCATATCTTCCTCCTCACTTACCAGCAGCTTAATTTCATATATAGGATTATCCATCTCTCTTACACTGTGTACAGATTAGGACAGGTTTCTCAGATCCAGTAGTAAGTAAAACTACTTTTATTTCCCACACAAGTGAAGAATTTATATTTTAGTACCTCATATTGATTCCATAAATAGTTTGCAATTTTTTTTATGATTTTTTCTGCAAGATATTTTGTTGTGATTCTAATAAATGCTCGGCGGGCTCAGCCGCCCCTCTCCACAAGAAAATGGCGGGCGGGCCTGTGGGGGAGAGGGAGAGGGAGAGGGAGAGGGAGAAGGGCTTTCCTTTGCAAACCCACGGGGCAGCCGGTCTCGGAGCCACTCGGGAAACTCAATGGACTGCAGCAGGAACCTTGGAGCAACAGGCTGGAACAGCAGGGGCAGGCACGCCCATGGTGACAACCAAAATGTAGCAGAACCTCCACAGTTTAGCAGGAGCTGTGGGGTTGAGCGGACAAGGGATGACGAGTTGGAGAGCATGTCTCTCTTCGATGATAGTTTGAAGGGAAAATCCCGAAGCAGCAGCAGCAGGGAGACCAGCAGGGCTGAGCGGGGGATGGCTCCCCGGGATAGCTCTGTGGCCGTGGCTGGTGCCGAGGCTGAGCACAGCAGAGGCACGGCAGGCTCCCCTCACCCCCAGCTCTCGAGGCATCCTGGGCCGGCCAGCATGCATCGCAGTACTCCCGGAGCCACGCACGGGCTGGGCGGAGGGCAGTGACCATTCCAGACACAAGACAAAAAGCCAACAACAACAAAAATGGATACGGGATAAAAACCATCCTCAAGACATCCTGAAAACCAGGTTTCTTTCCAGACAGCTGGTGCTTCTCAAATTTATCTGTGGAAAAAAGGCAGAAATAGTTGTTCCTTAAAACTGACACTCACTGATGAAGTAATAATTATAATTTAAATTTTTATTTAGTAAACGTCAGATAAAATTTATATGGCTTGTAATACAACTGGGGGTGGGACCCATGGCTGTATTGTGCTTTACATAAGGGCTGCTCCACAAAACAAGACCAAGAACATACTGTCAAGGTCAATTTATTGTGTGCAAACCCATTCCTAACTAGGCTGTCAAGAGATAAATGCAGAAGAAGATGTGGTAACACTTCAGTGGTTTTCAACTTCTTTTCCCCATGCATCTGTAAAATGTCAAGGAGATTGCAGAAACCTATCCACTAAATTCTCCTTCTGCTAAGCTGCTCTTGTTTCCATAGCAGTTCCGATTCCCTGCTGTGCGGCAGGAGGCTGCTTAAATTCTCTGCTCCCTTCCTCCTGCCTTGAGAGCAGTTACAAAGATGTTGACGTGAAGAACATGTAGAAGAGAATCAAGTTATGCCATCTCTGAATGGGGTCTGGCTGTCATGCCAGCTACTGCTCACCAAGGCAATTAAATGAGGTGCTACTTCTTTCCTCAAAATTAGGAGACATATCTGAGGCTTGAATGATATCCAGACACAGTCCCTCTATCACTTTCAGACAAAGATAGTGACATCAGCCAAACCCCTAACACAGCTCTGAATATTACCTGCCTCTTTACTAAACTGATGGGAAGTCCTGTATTCACTGCAGAGTGCTGAGGGCTTGGGTTTAATGGAATTTTGTTGAAAAATGGGGGGGGGGTTAACTTTTTTTTTCCTTAAAACATTGAATAATAATATGTATACTGATTAAAAAGAATTGTAGAAGTGCCTCTGAAGCAGAAAAATATTTTTCTGTAATATGTAATTCTATTTGACAATCCAGAAAAGCTATATTTGCCCTAATTTACAGGGAAAAAAATAATCTAGGAAGATTATTGGAAAGATGGGTCATGCCAATGAAGAGTCACATGAATTGTCGGCATCAACTCCAGCTCACTTCTAAAATTAATTTGTGTACTAATACCGGAGTATAACACTGGGTTGCATATTCAAAGTTTCTCAGCTCTTTCTTACTTATATTAAAATATTACTGTGTCTTTCTGAGGCAGTCAGTTGCCATAACTGGAAGAAAGCAATTCCAGAACTGATGAATTGTTTGGTGTCCATATACCACACTAAGCAGATGAGAACAGGGATTTTTTCCCTTCTTCCTTATCCCTCAGAAAGCTTAGAAATAGAATATATGTCAAGATAGACATTTTTCTTCCTGCTGCATGAATGTACTAGTCCACTATTTTGCAGCTCTTTGGTACTGAGATGTTGGCACTGATGCTTCCTTAAAGAAACAGGAAAGTCTAAGCTATTTCTTCACTGAAAAAGAGGGAGAGAATTAGAAATTTCATGAGCGCAGGCACAGGAAAAAAAAAAACAAAACAACACAATAATCACAAAGCCTGGGGTTTATGCTTTTGAAATATTCCTAATTTGTAGTGTAATTAAGAAGCTACTATTTAGAATTCATTGTTCTTGTTTACAAGTGGCTTTATTAACTTGCTCTCAAAACCAGAATCTTTGCTATTTTGCAGAACAAAATGTTTACAAACACAGGTCACAGTGTGCTTTAGTGATTAAAAGCTGGGCAGACGACTGCACAGACAAGTAACCATGACTTACAGGCAAGAATTGATCATTAGTTGAGTGCTGATGGAGTTTCTGACTGTAATGGTCTGCTGTTTAACCATTTTAAGCAGATCATTTCAGAATAAAAAGCAGCTATAAAAAGGGAATCACATCAGACTACAAAGACAGTCCGTCAGCCTTCATCATTCTATTCTTGTTTGCACCAGCTGAAGATCCAGCTGTTGATTCTAGCTCCTTTTCAAGTTTTCAAAGACTTCACTACTTGTTTTATTTTGGCCACCAGCCTAGATCTAGCTTTAGGTAAATTAGGTTATTTTCCAGTTTCTACCAGCACAAAAGTTTCAAAGCTTGGATGTTGTATTGCATGAATTTTGCTATGCTCCAGGAGCGATGAGGGCAGTGCTAAGGACACATCTTTAGTGAAGTCATTAAGGTTCTACTTCACCACACCACACATTTCCACTTCCACAGTTGTCCTGCCAAAGGCATTGCAGTAGCCATTATAGAATATTTCAATAAAAAGCATGAGTTTTCTTTCCACTTTCTCAAAACTGTTCCACTACAAACTAGCTAAGACAGGATTAGGGTCAATAATGAGAGTCACTGAACTGTACAAAACAACACCAGAGTCAGTGGACTGACTGTAGCAGGTAAATATGAGGTTCTCCATTAAGCTTGGAGTCACCCACTCTGGGTCTGGAATCACCAGACAGACTTGCTCAAGTCTCTGTCAGGTTTGGCTCACTTGAAAATTTGGTATTGACTCTACACTAGGAAGATTTCAGCAACAGAATATTTAAATGATTATTGGCAAACCTGGATATTTTGCCTATGTAAAGCAAATAAATTCCTTCATCTGTAAGAGACTACAAATAAAGCTGACAAGAATTCATCACTTGACTTTTCTTTTTCATAGCAGACATTCGTCATGTGTCACTTTGCTAATTACTGCATAGCACATACCCAACCTGCATAACAATGCAGTTCCTCTTCCTGATTTCTTTCTTCAATTAAACCTCCCAATGTATTTTAAACATTTTTTTTATGAGAAAGGAGAAAGTATTTTATCTTTTAGAGTACAAAACAAAGACTAATTCTTTAATAGAACAAGACAAGTGAAATTTTCAAAAATCATCTGAAAGCTATAAACCCAAAGGGAGAAGTGATGCAAAAATCTCATGGCATGTTTGTTTTTTTTGTCATTAGAAGGGACCATTTTTCTGGAAGAAAGACTTTTCAGGGAAACACATCAAGTTTTGTGAAAAGCTTAATGCATACATTTATTTTCTCATTTCATTTCAACAATGTCATTTTGTTGCAACTGAGTAAAAATATTTCTTCAACATGGTCATTTTATCAGTTCCATTAAAGTGCTTATTTTTGCACATATAATTTAACATTCTTTTTAATATTTGCAGAAGTTCCATTTACTATGTCAATATTATCTTGGGTGGCTTTATTGGAAAGTGTTCCACAGTCTCCAAAATTACATTCCATGGCTCAAACTGTACCATAAGTAGGGGTCATACCCAAATGTGCACTACTGTCCAATCTATCTGCATATATTTTACCACACCTACTTGATTCTCTCTGTGAGAAATCAAGGAAGAGCAAAGAAGTGGCCACTAATTTTTGAATTAGAATAACTATCCTTGGTATCTTAATAGGACCTATTTAGTTTCCTTAATATGATTTGGGCCATAGGGCCTGAAGAAGTCATGGCTAGTGTGGATTACAATCAAATGCTTTAATATTATTTATTTCATTGTTTTGTCAAGAAAATTCTGTATTTCTGGCACAGAATAAAGTTTAAAGTACCCAAAAAGAGCAGCATACAGCCAAACTGAAAAGTTCTTCTGAAGCCCAAGATTTATTTCATCCCTAAAAAAAAATTTAAGTACTGAAATGCCAAAGTGAGTGCCTTCATACACTTAAGGACCTGGCCTTTCTCCAGAAACTCATTCAGGTGTTGGATTTTATAATTATGATGGTTTAGATTTGGCAGCAGTTCTGTCTATCTGTGAATTATGTGTAAAAGGAACAGAGGTTTGGGACAACTAGAGTGAGAGTTTTATACCATACCATGAAAGAAACACGCTTATTTTGCTTTCACATTATGTTCAAGTAACATGGAAACCCAGCCAATTCTTGATATGGGTTCACAGTGATGTTTCCTTGCTTTTCTTCTCAATTTCAGTGATGCAGCTTCTGCTCCTGATCTGCACTCAGTAAGACTGCAGAAACAGTACCTCTAGATTGGCTGAACCCATCTGCAGGGAGTGCTTTGCTTTGGAAGTCAATGCTGACCAATGGGTGTGTAGAGAGACTGCTGGTGGCACTGATGATGTTGGACCTGGCACCATGAGGAAATTGCCCTCTAAGCCAGGAGTCCATGCAGGGCTGGGCAGGGGAGCCTGTATGACCTGAAATGCATTTGGGACCTTGACCAATTTGCTAACTTAATCTGTAGTGGTAAAAAAATGCTGTACCTATCAGGGAAGGGTTAAGGAAACAAAATAGATTCAGCTTCTAGAAAAAGCAAAATTTCTTGATGAATTAGCTTTTCTTTACCCTGATGGATATTAGCCTTATGAAATTACTGTCTCTAGTTTTATTTGCATTCAAATCTGTTCCCATTGCTAATGAAGTAGAAATGCAAAGAACAATACATTAATTTGGAGACTTTGTGTGTTCGTGCTCCAGCAATAATAAACAAAATGTATAAAAAGGGTTTCCATGATACTTCACTTGACATAGATTTGAAAGGACACTCCTTTATGTTTTGGCTGAAGCAAACATTTTGTACAAAGGAAAATGAGTGATTACTTTTAGAGAGCCAAAGTGAAAGCAAGTTTTCCTTCCTTATCTGAATTCCTGAGGAAAAAAAAATGTGTCACAGGGCAGCAGGGTCTTAGAGCTTCAGAGGAAAGACCAATGCTCCCCTGGGCACTGGATCCTCCTTTGGGTTGCAAAGTCAGCAGGAAATCTTCAACCATTGTGCATCAGCCTGTTTATGTACTTTGGAGCATTGTCCTCCAGCATTACCTGGCTTTTCTTCTGTTTAAGATACTACTTGAAAGCACAAATAGAATATGCAGACAGTTAAAGAGTTCAGCTCTGTACCCAAGATCCCAAATGATTTTCTCATTCACTTCTCTTGTCAGGTTGTCAGAGGACATATGAAGTAGCTTCAAGTAGGAGATTACAGTCAGTCTGCAGAGTGGGGTGCCTGAAAGTGCTCCTGCACACTCAGCATCTGCTGCATCACATCTTAATGCTGAGCAATGACACCCTGAGCACACAGAACAAATAGTCATCTCTCATTTTTGAGAAGAAAGTTGTACTTCTGGTACCTCTCACCTAGCCTTTAAATAAATAAGCACATTGCCTTTTTTGAAAAACCTCCATTAGCAGCATCAAATTGTAGAGGAAGAAACAAGGGAAGTTTGTCACCTCTGCAAAGCTAAATCCTCTCAGAATCAGTTTCTAAAAGAGAGAACAAAAATTTCTTTTTACAAACATCGGTCCCACAAACTTGTTTGGTGTCTCTGAAAACAACAACAACAGACCAGAGGCAGCTTTAAGCACTTGATTATTGCCTGTAATGCCAGATAGTACTGGCAACCATAGTTTCACAAATTTCCTAGTCTAGGGAGAAATAGAAAGATATGCTAGACAGTGTTGGTACCTTAGGTTCTGGATATTTTAAAAAGCAATTTCCTATATATAGACTGTGGCTGTTCTAGAATAATGAGGATACAGAGAGTTTGGTCTCTATCCTGTGGTCATTTTTGAGCCAGAGCTGAGTTCAGGAAGCATCTCTTGAACATCCCTTATTCCAGCACTGGTGTATATAAGCAATAAAACAAAATTGCACTTGGAATATACTTGAATAAATTGCTGATTTTTCTTCCTGTGGGGCATCAGTATTGCTGATCTGAATGTCTGCAACTGAATACTAAAAGATAATAGTGGTGGGAAAACAATGCACACTTGTCAAGAGGAGGTGACCCATCCATCCAACAATATTAAATATTTATCCCATTGCTCAAAATTAGTTTAAGGACTTTAATTAACTGAATCCAATCTGTTTTCAGAAACTCCTTTATATAACCACTGTAAAAAAAACATGCCCGCCTAGGTATGCCTGCCAGTTGCAGAGAAGGCTTCTATTTCATATTAAATGGGACCAAATTCCATGGCAATAGGTCCACAGACATTTTTTCAACAGGCAACTGAGTTGTTATTCAGATGGCATCTTTTGAATTTGAAACAGTTAGATAATGTATGAAAATAAGCAGGCTTCCAGGCTGTATCTTTCTGAACATTTGCACTGAGAAACATATAGGACAATATAAACTACACAGGTGATGTGATTCTGCTACCAAACAAGGGAAGCAATTAACAATTTGTAAGAGGTATGAGGCAAATGGAGTAGGGGATTGCAAGTACTGATGTATCTGAATTTTCTTATTTAAAACTCCAGGTGTTACAGACAAACTTACAAAATGTTATCATTTTCACTGGAAAAAAATAAGTGTTTTATGTTTCTGATACTTTTTTTAACAGTGTATCCTGAGGCCATAATTGTCCTGACTCGACTTCATGTTTTATGCTGAGAAATTACTACAGAATAGTCTTTTTGTTTTAGCCCTTAAAATTACAAGTCAGTAGTTCCCAGTCAGGGGTTGTGCTGCTGTTTAGCAGTAGCAGTGATTTTCCATGGTGCTATCTTACATGTCATAGTGGCAGGTATTAAGTACAATTGACTTTTGTTGTAGGTCCACTGTGATTCTTACAGCACTAGAAGAAATTTTGAATGTGTTTATGGTATTGCTGCTAGTATGATAAGTTTGGATGGACAACACTTACAATCTTCACAGTGAAGAAAATTTGCTCCTGCTGACATTTCTCTTGGCAGATAGTGAGAAAGTTTATTATTGGCTATTTCTCCAGTCACACAGTTACTCCATGCTTAAAGAAGAATAAAGAAAAGTCCTTTAAATTTAGGGGGTTTTTTTGCTTGTGGAACAGCCCTGAGATATAATGCTGAGAACAAAGGGAGTTCTATATCTGCTGCAGGGTGCATTGAGAGGCTCAGCTTCCCCCAAGCTCACCTGTGTAGCTGCTCACAGTGGGCAAGGCACCACTGGGAGAGCTGCCAGTCTCAGGACAGGAGTACGTGATCATATTACACATGGCATGATCATCTTCATCAAGTCATAACATTACTTCTAAGTGAAGAAAGTTCTGATATGTATCTTTAGCCAAGGGATAGCTAGTGAGTAAGACCATCTGCTTCACACTGAGAATTGCAAAAATTTTTTTAATAAATGAAGGCAAGAGACTTTTCATAGATTTGTTGAATCATAGAATGGTTTGGGTTGGAAAGGACATTAAAGATCATCTAGGCTCAACATCTCTGCCATGGGCAGAGAACCTTCCACTAGACCAGGTTACTCCAAGCCCCATTCAATCTGTTTTAAAGAGCTCCATGGGGAGGACTCCACAACTTCTGCAGGCAACCTGTTCCTGCCCACCACCTTCATAGTACAGAATCTCTTCTACCTAATCTAAACTATCCTCCTTCAGTTTACAGCCAATCCCCCCTGTCCTAGCACTACAGACCCTTGTGAAAAGTCCGTCTCCAGGCTCCTTGTGAGTCTGTTTAGGTACTGAAAAGTGTCACAAGAGATCCACAAAGCCTTTTCTTATCCAGGCTGAGCAGCCCCAACTCTCTCAGCCTGTCTTCATAGGAAAGGTGTTTCAGGTCTGTGGTCAGATTAGTGACTCTGCTCGGGCCTTGCTCCAACAAGTTTTCTTTCACCCTGCTGTTGCCTCAAATGGTGTCTCTGAATTGCTCACAGGTGTAGTTTGCTGCTCCAGCTGGTGTTCCCCACTGTCATCAGCTCTCCACATCTTTCACTTTGGACAGAAGCACTGGCCAACCCACTGGAGTGACTCCCACTACTGGGCTCCTCCAGGACTGCTGCAGCTGGCACAAACACATTCACAGACACAGGCAGATGAGCACCAAGTGATAGCCATAGCTGATTAAGTTTTGATCACATAACAACCATGTATTTCCTGCTGTTTCCCTGCTTGAGGTTAATGCTTCAGAAACAGAGCTGCTATAATCAGTGTGGGGCTCCTTGGGAGAGTTCACACCTGGCATGTATTTCCATGGTATAGATAAATACTCTCACATATCCCATAGCCTCACACCTGAGAAACCATTTTGTCTTTTCCCTACTGGGCTGTTGCTAGAGGAGGTTTGTATTGGACTCTCCAGTCATCAGCTTTTGAGTTTACATAATTTTCTTTGAGGCCCTGGAGGCATTTAGGAAGGGGTTTTCTATTTGTTGCCTTCCTCCACAAGTGAGTAATTACCCTATATAGTGCAGATTTGCTGATATCCTACTCAGCTTTGGCAGGTTTGCCTCTGCAGCTGTTTTCCATTAAGGCAGAAAACACTCCTCAACTGAGCTCCCAATGTGTAACTGACCTCCTAAGGCTCATCTGATGAGAAGCAGCAGTGTCATTTATCAGCAAGTGTCAGAGCATTTTAGAGTTCTTGTTCGTAAGTTTAAAAGAAGCCCTAGCCAATTCAGAGAAAAGATGGTAGAATTGAGTCCTTTTTGAAATACTCCTTAGAGTAACCCCATAGATTTCCATAAAATCCCACAACAAATTCCAGTCTTGTTCCAAGTTATGCTTCCATCAGTGGTTTTCTATGCCAATGGGGTTCTTATTAAAATTGAGGAAGAGAAGATGGTTGCGAGGGAAAGGAGATAATAAGGCTTGTAAGAGCAGATTTGAGCTTGACTGACTCTACTTTCAAACCTGTATACATAATTTGTCCTGTTAATTGCGTATTGGCAGTGATGGCACACTGGAATGTCTTCTTCCATGTGAATCACACTGTACAAGCAATACCTGCTATTTCAACTGAACATGAAATCCCACGACCATAGCTTTTGTATTTGTCATCCAAGAGCTACATAAACTAAGGAAAATCTCTAATTATAGCCAGTTCTTTGCAAGAAACTTTTATATCTCTCTGCCTTGCGTACAATGAACAGCCTACAGGCTACACAAATGAACCAACAATTTGTAGTCAATGACATGTAAATGTGGTAGGCAGAGCCCTCCATACCTCAGAAATTAAGAGAAAGAGGAGCCTTTGCATTTGACACAATCCTTTTTGTACCTCAGGCTCAACAGAGTTCCTGCGTAGATTACACTGACAGCAAGATATCTTATATGTTTAGTTCAAACAAAATACCCTATATAAATGGAAAACATAGTTTCTAAACTAGAAGGGGAGAAAGGCACAAATGAATTCTGGTTCCTCGTATACAGTCATAGAACCATAGAATCAGAGAATCATAGAAACACAGAGTCATAGAATCACAGAATCATAGAATCAGAGAATCATAGAAACACAGAGTCATAGAATCACAGAATCATAGAATGGTTTGTGTTGGAAGGGACCTTAAAATCATTCTGTTCCAACGCTGTTCCCTGTGCTGGGAAACCTTCTGCTAGACCAGGCTGCTCAGAGTTCCATCCAGCCTGGCCTTCAACACTCCCAGGGATGGAAAGTCTGACTGTATAAATGTAGCAATGAATGGTACAGCCATGCAGATATGGTACACAGCTATGACAGTGACCCTTACAAAGCACTGCTTTATCCAGTTCTGCTTCAATGGAACTGCAGTCCAAGTTTCTCCTGTCACCAGGTGTGCTGTCCTGCCTCAGGCCAAGCAACCCAGGCCCCATGTCCCCACTAACCTTCACAGCATTCACCAGCATCCAGCAACATCTAACCACCGTAATTAGGCCACGTTAAACAAGAAGTCAATTACAGCTTCTCCCTTGCTCCTCTCCTTGACTGTTCATGGCACCATTTTCTTCAGACAGGACCCCTCTAAGAGTTGTATTTTGTGTTTCAGGCCCTGTGAGGAGAGGAAGGCCGGGGACAGTGGGACTCAGTGCTGCGGCCCCTTCCACAGCAGCTGGACTTGCTGCTGCTGCCTTGCTGGGGTGGGAAGTGGGCTCCAGCCTGTCCTTGGAAACTTTTTTCTGAAAATCAGTGTTACAAGTGGAAAAAAAAACCCTCTGGGGTGGAAAATTCAGCTGGGTGCCAGGCTGGCCCTGGGCAGCAGGGTGTGAGCATTTTTTAATTTGTGGGGGGTAAAAGCAAACCAGAACAATTTCCAGAATGAGTGATTCCCTTTTTATTTCCTTCCCACGGTGTCAGGCTGGGTCAAAGGGTCCAAATTTTCCCTTACTACAACATAACACAAAAAGAAGGCAGTCACAGGAGCTTTTCAGTGCCCTGCCGACTTGTGATTTGCTGCCTTCTGTCATCTCCAGCAGCGTGGAGCCAAAGGAGTGATCACAACATCCTGGCACAGCATGGTCCCCCCTCCTGTGTTCTCCCAACAGCAACTCTGAAAACAGATAGCAGGAAAGGAACCCTTTTAATTACATTTCAACACCACAGGGTGGCCATAAGCTTCTGTTTTGTCTGTCTGTAGCTACCTGGATCCATCCACATTTGGAATCTGTCTGATATATGGTTTCCCCAGCAGGGTATTAGTAAAGTACCAAGGGTGGTGGTGGTTGATCAACAAAGGGAAACAACTCAAAGTAATGCACAAAAGGCAAAGGACTTCTTAAGAAGTTGCTGCCTGAGTGAAAAACTATCTGGTGGCTCCTCAGACAGTGTTTGGCATTTTATGTCCTGTTAGAGGTCTTCCCAGGCCAGTCAGAAAGGTGGGAAAAAGTTAATTCATTTTTTTGTAAAGACCACATATCTGACATGTGTATCCCTAATCTGGAGCTTTTCAAACCTTGAGAAGTTTGTTGCTACTTTCCTAAGGTGGGCAAATGTTTTATTTCTTTGCAGTGTTACCAGTCATCTTCATTTGTGTACATTTCTAAGAGGGCTACTGGAGATTTTTTTAAAATACCTAAACTTGTAAATATTTTCTTTCAGTGTTTATGACAGGTAAATAAGTCAACATGACAATATAAATGATCTCAAAGCTTTTCCATCATGCCAGATATAATATTATAAGACGCCATGAGATTCTTTCAGCTGTGATTGGCATTTGTACCTTCAGGGTTCACACAAAGTTCAGGATTCATTAAATATGTGTAAACTGGGGGGAACTAAAACTCTGCTTAGAATAGAGGTGTCTCTGCTCCCAATTTTGATGCTTCAGGTTTCATCCTTATGAGTTTTTAGGAAAGCTTCTCCTTGCGTGGGCCTCATAGCTAGATAAGCCCAGAAATGTTCTCGTTCCTAGCACACTTACTCCAGCGCTATGCTTCATGTAATTATTTAAGCTAATGCTTCCCAGCCAGAAATGTTCATAGGAAGCATTCATAAAAAGCAGAACTCATTCTGATACAAGATACAATACCTTCTTGGGCAGAGGTACACACAACTTAGCTCCCTTCACAGTCTGTGGAGAGCAAGATTTTCTCTCTGTTGATTGTTAAAGGAAACTAACATGCAGGTACCTGTGCTTGCTAAGATCAAAAGCTGAGTTGGTCAACTCTCAAATGAAATATGTTGCAGCAGTCCCAAGGTCCCAGTTACTGCCTGAAAACCAACAGCAAGGAAATATGAAACAGCAAAATGTCCAAACTAACACAACTACAGTGAAGTCACAGGCAGTGACAGGTGAGGATCAGCAGTGGCTAGGTGTTTTAAAAGTTCTGAGACTGCTACTCAAAAAGATTCTAGAATAGTAAGCATTAGTGGTATAATGTAATATTGTACATGTTATCCAGAAACAGGGAAACAGAAAATGTCTTTGTGGGATAATTGACTGGTATTAATTTCTGAGCTTGTGTTTTTGCCTGTATAAAATAGGAATTGAGAGCACTGCATTCTACTACAACAGGCCATGCACCACAGCCTAACAGAGCTTTTTTTTTGATGGAAACCCAGTGTCAAGAAACCCTGTAATAAGAGATGGTCTTAATGCACTCTGGATGTTTAAGTTCCCTTGCCTCCACAGTGAATATTGCAGAAGGCTATTCCTCTATTTCAAGCTCAGTTTCTTGGCAGTGAGGACAGAGCTGGATGTTGTACTACACCACTGGATAATTACAAAATAAAAGAAAAAATTAGTTACTCAGCTTCATTTTCCATGCTTTCATGCTTCTGTGGTTTTTACACAATCAGTGGTAGATTAAAGTTCCCAAAGATTACTGGTCCTGTTTTGAGGTATTTAATATTATTTTTTTGATGGTTTGTAGTGATATTCAGCTACTTCCTATTTTACCTCTGACCCAGGTGTTGCCTAGCCTTTTAAATTGTATCCAATGTATATTCTGCTTATCCTTACACTGACTGGGGTGTCAGGAGGGTTGGAATGAGATGATCTTTAAGGTCTCCAACCCAAGTTATTTTATGAATCTGTGTCCAAAGGAATTTGTGAGAATCAGCCAGAGTGGTGGCTACTAATATGAGTCCACCATAAATCTGAATTGAAACTAACTCAGGTTACAAACACACCATTTCACTCAGCCCTTTTGTCAAAACACTCTACTGTCCACTAAAGCAGGACATCACAGTAGCTCAGTTAAATGCAGCATAAGCTCACTCTTAGTTTCCTTCTCTGTCACTGGCTAATGCTGATTCCCCTCTGTACTTCTTTTCATGGGGGGATCATCTCAGAGCCATCAATAAAACACTGATTAAAGCAGCTGTGACAGTGAGGAAGGTATATTGCCCACAGCCTTAAAGTGACACAACTGAGGCATAAGGTTTGTGGGCACCAAGAATAAGTTCATTCATTGAGATGAAGAAAGCACCTAAACTTCCAGGCTTTTATTTCTGTAACTTATTATACCTGTTGTTTTATTCATGTTCTCACTGCAAGGTATCACCTAAAAATTGGAGTAGACTTAGCAAGAACCTAAAGGAATGGTTGGTTCCTTCATCCCATCAATGTCACAAGGGAGAAGGTTGTGGGCAGCCCCTCTGCTCCCCCCTCAGCTGGTGTTCCTGCACCCACGTGTGGTCTGCAAAGCTGCTTTGTCTCTGAACTGCAAAGTGCTGGCAGAATCAAAAGTTTCCCCTGTTTAGAAGTAATGTGCCATTTACACCAAAAGTTCTGTGAGTAGGAACAAGTTGTGTGGGATGGTCATTTGTGTTTTCTGTTGCTGAGAGGCTGAGAATTGAAGACATGTTCATCAGTACAATAAAGGCCCTTCATCATGTGTCTGCTACTGGAAACACAACTCTGCTCTGCAGTTGTCATGACAACGCTGGTTATATAAAGAGACATATCAGAAGAAAGACCATTTGCTCTGTGTCCTATATTTCAGTGTAGCTATACATCCTTTCTACAATATATCTGTTTTGTTGCAGACAAAAACTGATATTTCTGGCAAGATAAGAAATGCTTCAGAAAGCTGCCTGATGACACAAAAGTTTATGGTGCAAAAATGGCTTACAAACCAATGAAACACCTCACATGAAAGCTATTTACATAATTTGAAGATCAGTGGGACCAGGGTCCACTGAATGTGGAAGTGATTCAAAATGTTCAAATGAATTTCAATTGCAAAGATATTATTTTTGGGAATAAAGATTATCGCTGACTTAGTAGCATCACAGGATTTAATAAGTGAAGGGAAAGTGTTAGTCTACATCACCTTAGAAGTTTCAGCACAATTGTGTGCCAGGCCTGAAGCTCAGAAACACAGACCAAATCTGATGCTCAGATAAAGACAGAAAGAAAATCAGTCTGTGACTCTGCAACCTGCTCACTTTGCTAAAAGCTAAAACTGACAGGACAGTTTCATAGCAGTATCTGGTCTTGTGGTATTATGTTAAAAGACATTTTCAAAGCAAAGAAACCTGGGGAAAAGACAGTACGCCACCCCACTAGTTTCAGAAATCTCTCTTCTTCCTGCAATTATATTCTTCATTTTTGAAGCAGTGTTTGCAGTCTTCAGAGAGGCCAACAGTGAGGGGATGTGATCTTATGTGGGGAACTGTAAATCTGTAAGTCCCATGTGAACCAAAAGAATTGCAAGTTAATTTTGAGAACTGAAGGTCCATGCAAAAATGTATTCATGCAACTTTGAAAAGTCTTTTCAGGTGTGCACTATTTTCCCACAGTTAATCTAGCAAAATTGTGAAACAAAAACATTTCACTAAATTTTCCATCAGCAACAATGCCTCTAACAGTTGAATATGCACAAGTTCTGTGGTCTCGCTTGTACCTCCAGAGGAAGGTGTCTGGGACTCCAGAGTGTTATGAAAGAAACCCATATACCCAGATCCAACTACTATTGATAGGAGTCATTTCACCTATCAGCAGAAATAGATTGTTTCTTCAAAGTCCATTATTTATGCAACAACTGAGTTTTACCCAAGATCTCTGGCCATATGAAGGATTTAGGCATCTTATTCCAGTCCTGAATTTCCATCTCTTGCCCCATGTTGCTGTTTTGCCATGTGTGCTGTTCCAGAAATATCACATCTGTGCCCTTTTCAAACCACAAACACAGTTTCTCTGTGAGGTTCTCTCCATGGTGACCCCATGGTATGCCCTTTTCTCCATTATTTATTCCTGAAAGGCTGGCAGAAGACAGAAGGCAGAACAAGATGATTCCCTGTAAAATGATGAAATAGGACTGCAGCCCACTGCCTTGATAGAAAGAAAATGGAGGAGTAATAAATGGGTTTGGAACAGAAGTAAATACATGATTCCCTTTAACTTGACTGAATCAATTTAACTCTTAAAATGAGAAACTTCTAGCAGGTTCCATAAGGAAAATTATTAGAGACTCAGTAGAACCAATTGTGTGTTTGAAGAGTGAACTTCATGAACTTACCTCTCTTCCATGTATACTGTGCTCAGCAAACAAAAGGAGATTTTACTGCTCAAGCTTTAATGTACACAGCAATAAGACCTCTAGGACATATTTAGAAGCTGATGGACTGAAGTGCCTCCAGTGTTTTTTCTCTGCCTACCTGTAATAATTCTCCTTGTCATATTAAAGCACTTCATGGAAATGCAAGACATTAACTGCACAACATTCCTGTGGAAGCTGGCAGGATTAGCTACTCCCAATTTGGTATATGTGAAAAATTAAGCACAAAGAGTAAATGCCCCTTCCAAAGACTCCTTTGAAATTCAGGTGCTCATAAGGAATAAGAAATTAGGAAGATAAATACGGTCTGGGCCTGAGAGTCTCTTTCAATGTTATAAAATAAGCTTTTAGGAGGTCCAGAAACCAATTTGAAGAATCATAAGAACTGTCTGGTTCTTAACCAAAATCTTTCCTTTTCTAAAGAAACCCATACCTCCGAGGATTTCTTAGCAATTGCTCTTCACCTTTTATAGTTTCTAACTCATATCAGACATTTGTCTGACATTATTTCCTACTTTCTATCCTGCAGGAATGGAAATAGGGATAAAATAGCTTATGTTTCTGCTGTGATGAGGGAGAAGGCTGTTGAAAGATTTCCTGCCTATCACCTGTGTGAGGAGTCCTCTCTGCTTTGAAAACCACAGGCTAAGATTTTAAAAAGTCACGAAATCTTTAACTGCAGGGTGAGGCTTGCCAGAAGCATTTCACACAGCTCTCACCACACGGATTTCAACTGTTCACTAGAGAGAAACACCAGACCAGACTGTGGAGCAGTGTCAGTAACTAACTTCTCTCATTCCCCTTCAGTGTGACCCTCTGTATTATCATAAAGGGTGCCCTCAGCTTCCTGTTATAAAGTATGAAAGAAAAGTATGTCTGAATTTTGCAAGAAATGTGGAGCTTAATGGCTTCATTCACCTATATTTATCAGTCTGACATAGCTCTTCATTTAGAATTATTTAAAAGGGGAATGGAAGAATGGGAAATAACAATTGTTTCATGCTGAAGTTAATGTATTTTGTCTCTCTTGAACAAAAATAAGATGTAACTAGAATACACTTGAGAAATATTAGAGCCATAAATGTAAACCTAATTTGAAAGATAGGCGGAGTAAGATATTAGGAAAAATATAGGCAAGAAAAAAGCAACTCTTATCAGAATGTCCTGAAGATATGAAAAAAAGCCTCAGACTTTCTGGGAAAAAAATTATATCCTGGATTCAAATGTGCTTTGTTCTCATTACCTTGAACCCTTCATCTTCCATTAGACTTCTGCAAAGTGAAAGAAGAGTTTGAATGAACCTTTTAAATCAAAGTGGTAACCTTTTACATACACTCAGAATAGCTGTGAACACCTGCTAAATTACTGCAGACACTGCTTTATTATTGCCACTAAGAAAATCAGAGCAGTTCACTGCATACGCAAATCAATTCAGCAATTATGTTAGGAAATGAAATCCTGTTGTTTTCATAAATTTCCATGCATATTAAAGCATCAATTTCATTGCTTTCTAGACATTTCCAGGAAACATAAAAATAAGAGAGAGCTCATGCAGGTAGCCCTTTTTCCATTGTTCTTGAAGTGAATCACAGTACAACTTAGTGAGCTAAACAATAAAGGAAATAAAAGATCTGCTGGAGTGCTGTGGAGTCCTTGCAGGTCATGTCTGAGCTAGTAGTCTTTGTATGCACATCTGTGATTAACTTCCACACTGTACATTGCTAAATCTCTTTTAGATGACCAAGTTTTTTTCTGTGGTGACCTGAAGTGCACGCGCTGTTCCTGTGCCCATTGCCTCGCAAATCCCCACGACTTACCAGGGAACAAGGGGCTGTAGTAGTCATGACCATGTCAGCACCCAGCAGCTCCAGTGATCACTGCCTCTGCTGTTGCTGGTGAATAGATGAAACCTGCTTCAGCATCTCCACACCCACATGATGACAACACTATGTGGTGCAGGACTGCTTGTGTGGGGACTCCTGAGATAAAGAACAAAATTGGTGTCTGTCCTGCCCTTCCGTAGATTGTCCTGTCCCTCAAAAATTGTTGCCATCTGTATGTTTAATAATCATATTATCCTTCATCTTTCAGGCCATTATTCAAAATACTCAAATGTACCAGGTCCAAAACAAGATAGACCGCTGGTGCCCTGTATATGATACTGTACCACCAAGGATTAGTCTGTAAATAGTGTTTTGTACCTATGCCACAGAAGTCCCCTTCCAAGCCATGGCTGTCTTGGAAGAAATCCTTCTGAGAAGGATCCTTCTGATTCTTCTGAGAAGGATCTCCATCTGAGATGCTTGCCTTCAGTCCACAGGAGCTGTGTATTCAAAGTCACAGGACACAGGATTTACTTGCTGTATGTTGCTGTAGAAGTTCACCTGTCCTGTCCGTGTCCTGTCCCTCAAAGTAGTTTACAAGCCCTGCCAAAGTGCAAGCCTGACCTTCTGTCCTTTTCCATGGATTGTTTTTCTTGAAATTCTAAAGAGTAGATTTTTTTTTGTATTACTGAATTTTTCACTGTTTAATGCCTATTCAGTACAGGCCTTGGAAACTCATGTTTTTGTAACTCCATATGCAATGGAGGTATGTTTTTCTGTACAGCTGTGTGTACATTAAGATTAAACCATGATGAAAATGGTTTGAACATGTCCAGGGCTCATCCAGATCCTATCTATCTTTGTTCTGCAACCCTCTCCTCCTTGCATCTGTCCTTCCAGGAAAAAGTAGCCCTGGCAAACAGGGCAGAAGAATGTTAAAATGACTCCTACCAGTTCCTTGACCTGGAAAAATCAGAGGACTAGAATCCTATAGGACTTCCTAGAATATGAGTCTAGATGCAATCTCTATATGGTATGTACATGTACCACTCATGGTATATACCATGGATTAAACCCTATTGTGCCAATTCTGCACAAACACAGGATAAAAATACAATCTCTTCCACAACTTTGTCTAAAGTCTTCCACTACTCTATTTTATGACACACTAGTAAGAGAGAAGTATTTATGTCTATAGCCTGCTTTTCTTGCTGCAATTAATTCACAGTTTTTGCTTTTTTTGTTTTTTTGGGGTTTTTTTTTGCTATTGGATTTTTTTCAGCTCAGAGCTTGTAACTTGAGTCATAGTGCCAAATATTTTTTCTTTCTAAAAGCAAATCACCTGTAAGACAACAGACATCCCTCAAGATGAAAACTGCCACAAGTGGTCTGATCTGTTCCAAACATTTTCCTGCAAGCCTTTTATTTCAGATAATTTCCTTCTCATCTCTTATAAAGCAGAGGCAGTCTTCTTTTAAGGGTCAGCCAAAATAATGTTAAATTGGGTTTTTCAGTTTTTATTGATGTGTAATGTAGCAGATGATGACTCCACTAGTCTCTGCTGGAAGTGAATGCCCTTGAAATACCTATGCAGATGCATATAAGGACCCTAAAAACAATGAACAGCAATGCTGCAAGGAGATCCTGGGCCAGCCATGGAAAGGAGAACACCAAATAGATAAAAACAGCTATATAAAGGCTGTTACTGAATAGATAAAAAAAAAAAGTATGGAAAGGGGATTAAACCTCAGCTTGAGCAATGAGAATTTCTTTTATAATCAGAACAAATACTAAGCTACCTGACAGACATCTGTTGGATTTGGGTTTTGTTCTTGATGCTGTTGCTTGTTTGTTTGTTTGTTTTTTCCCTGAAATATTTGTAAATTTAAACTTCTTTGCTGTATGGAAGAAGACTAAGTGTATCTTCTACAAGGAAAGTTCCAGAGTCTGGGCATTGTTCCTCACTCAGATGGACAAGGCTGGACACACTGAGACCATTGTGAGGGATCTCCAAGGTGCCTCCAGATGATCCAGATCTGCAGCTGGAAGTCGTCGGAACCCTTTCCATAGTGGGCACAGAAGTCCTCTTGCTGTGCTTCACCTGGGAGCTGAGGTAGCTCATGTGGGGTGTGCAGGGGTATCCAGGTAAACCATCCTGGTTGTAACTCTTTACCACACAAAGCAGGACTTTGCCTCATGCTGAGACAGGGAGGTCACAGAGAAGTTATACAGCCCGTGCTCAAGGACTGTCAATTTATCTCTCAGTCCTTTTACCACATCTGCTCACAGTTTCAAAGATAGTTTTGGGTACTCAGACCCCAGAAGACTGACCACAGCCTGAAGTTTATGATGCTTGTAAGAAATCTTCCCCTAAACTCATGTCCCACTTTCTGACACCATTATGGTACTATTTCTAACAACATTACGATACTATATTCATATTTCTCACTTAAAAAACATATTTGTTTTGTTTTAAGAAAACAGATGACATATTAGGCAATTAGTGGATATGGGCTTTCCAGACAACTTGTTTTTTTTTTAGATATTTGAAAGAAAATGCAATGAAAAATGAAAAGAAATGTTTCTCTCTTGTCTGGCATATTATGCCATACTGAGAGTAAACCCTCAAGACGGATGCCATGTAGAAGAATGACACAAAACTGCCTGCAGATCCAACCTGTTAACACCTGTGAATTTATATTGCATTAAATTCTCCAGACACAGAGAAAATATCAAGCAAAGTCCCAAACATGAGTTTTTTTGATATTTGATACAAAATTACCTACACTTTTACAGTTTTCCTGTTTCTATGTATTCATCTTACTAACTGTCCAAGGAAAGATAGTTCAGATAGTCCCCTA
>NC_031768.1:17138688-17244358 GCF_001522545.3 Parus major
CACAAATCCATAGGTTTTGGATTGGTAAAAAGTTGCTAATGCGTCAGGCAGACTCAGTCTCAACAATGTTTTTTACATTGATCACTAGAAATAAATGTGAGCTTGTTGACTTTCCTCCAACAGAGGACTACTGCAGTAAGTCAGAAACAAGTTACCATAGTGACCTATTACACACTGGGAAAGTAAATTTCTCTGCAATTATTTTTGGAGCTTTCTGTAAGGCTATATAGTCAACGAAACACCAGTCTTGAAACCAGTGCGTGCTTCTCACTTCTCCATTGTGCAGTGGAGAAAGACAAGCATGTGCAGGATGTAACACACCAAGGCATCTCAGTGAGACAACTGCATTTTGGTGTTTAACTCAGTGTTTGGCAGTGGTACCAAGCCAGCTGCTTTTTTTTCTTTTGGTTTTGGGACTTAAGCACCACAAATTATGCACCTAAATGCTGCTTCTTGTCTCCCCTTTGTGTCATCAATTACAATCACAGCATCTCACATTTTGCCAACATGCTTTTATCTCTTTGGGTAGCTTTAGTATCAGTTAAGAGGACTGAAATCTTCCATCTCTCTTTCCTGGCCTGCACAGTCCAGTCCATAGTGAGTTCCAGTCTCCATGTAGCTTTCCCACTCAGTACCAGAATATTTTGCTTCATTCACTGGGCATTTCTTTCTTCCATCCAGATTCACAGCCAGCTCTGGCTGTGGCAAGGACATTAGATAAGTGAAGCATGAGGCACTTCTGGATGTCTTGGTGACACCTCAGAGATCCTCTATGCCCAGATGATCTCCTGTCGCCAGCAGAGGCAGAAGAGACAGCCCACATATCCCAAGAGATGCTGCATGTGCAGGATGAAGCTGCTGTGTTGTCATTGCTCACAGGCAGTGCAACTCCAGTGCTGTGCTCCCAGCTGCTCACCCACACCCCCTTCTGCTCCCAGCATTGAGGAGACCCTGAGGGACAGCCCTGGTCCCCAGCCTGCAGCTGGACATGGAGCCACTGCCCACAGCTGCCTGGCTGCATCCATCTGGCCAATTGCTCATGCCCCCAGTAGCCCACCCTCCACAGCCAGGGCTCTGCAGTGTGGGCCTCGGGCTGTGGGGTGGGACCGTGTCCAAAGACTCACAGGGCTCTGGGCACATCAGGGGCTACAAGTGCCCAAAGCTGGGGGCTGCTCCATGCCATTTCCAGTGGGTTTGGCTGTTGAAGGGGAGCTGGGGGTTGCCTGGCACAGGCACGTTGTGTGAGTGCCCTTGGTGATACAGAACCTTGGGATGCCCAGAGACCCTTGTGACATGGCAGAGCCCTGCCCTACCAATGGATTACAGAAGGAGAACCATGGGGTGCCCAGTGCCAGTAGAGCCGATCTCTCAGGACAAAGCAGCTCCCGAGATCCCTCTGTGACAGAGGACGCGTGAGATGGAGAAGGACAAGGCCAACCCCATGTCCCAGCCTCCCAGCCCCTTGCCCAGCTGGCTGGAAGAACAACTTTCTGACTGGGAAGAACACAGCAAGGTACATCTGTATTCCCTCAGAGAAGCTGAAGGCTACAAAGAACACGAGGGTCTGGGCTGGGAGAGTTCAGGACCGAAGAGAGCCCTGAGCACCTCTGTGCACTGGGTTTTATCCAAGGGGAAGGTACAGTCCAGGGTCCAATGGGACTTGCGGTGGGAGGGTTGAGGGGAAGAGGTTACAATCTCAGGGACCAATAGGGATACAAAGAAGGTAGGAATGTAACATATCAACCAATAAAGTATTGAAGAAGGGCTGAGATACATGGAAGGATCTGGAAGGAGAGGTGTGGTTTACAATGATGGATGGGGAGTTGGGGCAGGGTTAAGGTGATTGATGAGGAACATTCAAGAAAACCAGGAAGGTTTTACATGAGAGACAACTGGAACCTACCAAAGTAATCACTGGGGGAAAACCAGGAACATACTAACAGGCAAAATACTAACAATTTTAACAGGATTAGATAAACATATTACAACAGAGCCTTAAAGATCATCTAATTCCTATTGATTCTCTTCTGCTCTGAGACCTCTTTCCCATTTCTTTCTATCTCTCTAATTCTTCTTTCTTGTTAAATGAAATCCATGTTAAAAAATATCCCTGTGTTGTCATCAGAGGGTCTCATCTGCACCTTCATTTAGGTAGAGGTATCTGTCTCTAATGGGATGGTGACACTTGGGCAGGATCCCTTCCAGCCACAAGCATTCCATGATTCTGTCAGCTCCTCACTTCCTTTTTCTTCTTCCCACTGCTTTGAGCTGGGAATGTGCTAGAAAATGTCCAGCAGAGAGGCCTTTGCTGCCTGCTCTGGGGACCCACACAGCTTCAGGACCTTGTCACCTGCTCCTGCAGCTGCACATCTCCCTCGTGAGGCATGGCAGAACCAGCAGCCTGGGAGCCTCAGTAATTCCCCTCTGGGATCCATGGCACACACAGCAATGGTCTAGAATTCCAGTTTCCAGCAAGGAAAAATGTCCCTGCCCTTTAAGGCAAACCCCTGCTAAGGCTGAAACCCAAGTGGAGCAAGATCTTACAATGATGTTTCACAACGAGCCTTCATAACTTAATCACGGTTTATTTAGTTCATCAGTTGGAGTAAAAAACAAGGGAGGGTCTTTGTCTGGGAGCTGCCACAGGTAGAGACAGACACTGTGAAAGAAACTGAGCAGGCAAAGACAGGAAGAAGAGAAAGGGGGACACAAATAGCACTAAGCTGGTGGCACTCTGAACTCTTGAACAGTAAGTTTCACAGTGGAACTTACTGAAAAGGAATGGGACAGAAATAAAGAATTCTGAAACTTGAATTTTCTATCCAAATACAACAATTTTGTCCCTTGATTGCAAACCTCTTAGTGGTAAGAACAGTTTTCCAGCATGCTTTTCAGAAAGTACTTAGTTCTGAATTGATGTTGTCGGCTGAAGACACAAAGAAAGATGGAATGGGTTTTTGGTTCCTTCTGGTTCCTTTGGCATCCTCAGTGGAGGAAGCACCAGGTAGAAAAGGGCAGCTTTGTGTTGATCCTTCAATAGGACATAGAGGGACAAAAATCTCTGTAACCTCTGTGGCTGTTCCCACAGGGATGGGAAGGCTGATGCCAGACTCCCAAGGGTCACATTAAGGGGTGCCTTCACACAATGCTTGCCTGGTATTGAGGGGCAGAGTGGCAGTTTTCTTCACGGGGCTTTGTAATTCTGCCAGAAGCCAGGTGAGTAGGCCTTGGGCTCCTGGACACAAAGATTCTGTGATCTTTCTCTTTTGGGGGAGAAAGCCAGACCCTCTGGAGCCAAAGCCCAGTGCCCACAGGTGACATGAACAGAGTTATTTATAGCATGAAATGACGTGCAGGGCTGTTCATGTAACTCTGCAGTTGTTGCTTAGTGTGCGAACAACATCTCTCTGTAACACCGAGGGAAAGGGAAACCTTTTGTTGTATGAAAACCAACAAAACCTCTGAGTCTGAGTCTGTTTGGCCCTGGGTCAAAATCAAACAATATATCTATCCCTCATCCTTGAAGCAGCAACATTCTTTTTTCCTGATGACAAAGCTCGAATCAGCCCCTTTTCAATCATCTTAGTCCATGTTGCTCCTCTCCTAAAGGAACTGCCAAACACAGGTTGCTCTTATATCCTACCCCCATCTGGTTACCACTTAAAATTGCAGTGTAATTCCTTCACAGGGACATATAAAATATCGGTGGTAGTATGATACTGCCCAGGCCTCCCTTCAGGCACTTCTCAAAAGGCTAATTTACCTTGCAAAAAGGTATCAGGTCAAGGACTAATTGACTGAGGAGAACATGTTTCCTTCAATGCTGTGGAATTTCAGTAACATTTAAATCTGGTGCCATATACATGAACAGTGTACTCTAAACTGAAACGACTTACACATTTCACACAGGAGAAAAGACAGTTATTACATGTTTCATATACGCACAAATATGTGGAGATTAAAGTAACCCTAGGGCAGAAATTATGCTCTTTGAAGCATATCTAACTGATCAGCTGAAGTTCTTAGTAGCAAACACTGGTGCCAATCTGGATGTCTTTTTACAATTATATATAATAATGGTGTCACAGTAATGAAGGGCAGCTAAGTTAGACACACTAGCTGAGTTGCTGGAGTGTATGACTCATTATGTTGTGACTAGAGAACCCTGTGAACATCTTGTATTCATTTTAGTAATTTAGAATTTCTCACACAAAAAAAAAGAGAATTTTTTGAGCCTTGATATAGTCTAATGACCCTTGTGGTAATTTCATGAGTTGCTTAAAAGGCTTATTCAGCTCCTCTGTGTTTCAAAATCTACATGTGTTCAATTGAATGTGAACCCAAGAGCAAGACCTTCAGAAAAAATTGTGACTTTGATGTGTAAGTGAAACAAAATTCAACCCAGTGAAATTATTTCTCATTCACACCTCCTTTAATGTACTCAGAATTAGGTCGTCTGTCCTTAAAATTTAATATAAGAAAGTGAAAGAACTCAGCCTCTGAAAAAAAGTATTTTTATTGAAAGAAATAAGGCTGTACTTTAAATTTAACCTTCTCATCAGTAACAGCTTCCTGACTGTGCATTTCTGGGTGTTCTGGGCATGTGATATATGTATAACCAGGCATGATTTGCCCTTAAATGAACGAAACAGACTAAAATTCACATTCCTCAATGAGAGTATGTCTTGCCTTCCATTCCTGGGGAATCGTTTTGAGTCAGGTTTTAGCTTGCTTTTATTTACACATCAGAAGACTGTTCAGCACTGATGATTCTGGCTTTGTACCCTCCCACCCCATGAAACTCCCAGCTCTGGTGAAACTTAACCAAAACTGGTGCCAAGGTTTGGGACAGGACTGGTTCCTTCCTCATGCCAATGAAGAGCACATGTCCTTAAAACTGTCCTGTTGTTAGATAACTGCAACAGTCTAATCTCAAAAGATAAGAAGATATTCTTAAATTATTTCAGCACCATTTTATACGTCCATTGATATTGTGACATCCACATGGGAATAAATTTGATAAATAATCTCTGGGACATTTGGACATTTTTGGAATACCACCTGGGAAAGATGTAGAAGAATAATGCTGGGCATTTGATATAGCACCAGAAACTTATTTGCAGGCAACTGAATCTTATACACAGAATAATAGGGTTACATTGCCTCTAGGATTTGTTTCACAATGCGGCAGAAATTTTATACAGAGTTTCTGAGTAACATGGGTAGAATTCCTCTTCTGCTAGAGGGGTTTTGAACTAATTTCTCACATGCCCTAAGCATTGGGACACATCAAGGTCTTAGCATGACGTATGCCTTGAATTCTCCAGCCAAAGTTACTGCATTTTATTTTATTGGCCAGGGATTGATTGTTGACATATGCTACTGTGCATCCAGTGCAATATCTCTCAGTAGCAATACCTCATTACTCAAGTCTTCCATGTCTCCTTGGAGTCTGGACATCTGCTGGAGAAAGTTCTCTGTGACCTGCACCTTCTTCAAAAAACTCACACTGGCTGGGGTGCAAGATTAGTGTAAAGAATCTGAAGAATAAAAGAAATGGGAAGGCAATTTACATTCTCTGATCTAATAGCAATTTCATATAAAATTCTTGAAATCCCCCAGAACATGAGAATGAAGCAATGATGAATAAAATGGGATGATAAAAGCCTCACTGCTGATTTAGCAAAGTCAGATGGGCAGGTGACATAGTGCATGTTCAAACCCCTGAAGGAGAAGTTGGTCAGGAACTCTTAAATATCAGTGTGAGAACATCTTAATTTCTGGGCTAAAGAATATCCGTTTGTGGAGTCTCATAATTTTTGTTTTGCCCTAAGTATGACTGGGAGGGAGCACAGATGTGTAAAACTCTCAGTGAGAGGTAATTTAGGAAGCTACTGCCCTATAGGCAATATGGCAACAGCAGAGTGATGTAAACCTGTGCTATTCTATTGTATGTGATAAACTACCAAACACCCCATGGACATATCTTTACACACTTCTGGATTTGGGGTGATTTCAGCTTTCCAGGTCATGGCTGAACACAAGGCTGACATTCCCAGGTATGAGTTTAACACTAAAAATAAGTGAGGCACATCTCTGCTCCCTTAGTAATTTTATTTTTTGACCTGTGCAGAGATGTCTTTGTGCTTTGCGCCCTTTTTCTGTGTTGTCTGATGCCACTGAACTACTGAAAAAAATAAAACCAAGCTGAAAATACCCTTAACTAGGGTTAATCAAACTACAGGGAGATTTAAGGTCTACGACCCCTTCTGTTTTGTACATTTTTGTGGATGGTTACTGTGAACACATAAATTTTAAATTTTCTTTGGTTGGTTTTTAATTAAATCCATCACTTTCAAACTGTGGAGAGGTAACCATTTTAGTGAGTTTGGTCAATGGTATATGGCCATACAGAAGAATTGTCACAGGTTTACAGATGTCTACCACTCCAAAGTCCAGGGGACTCTTCTCTTACACAGGGAGTGAAATAAAATCCTTTTGGTGCTTGGGCAAAATAAAATGTGACAGAGTAAAGAATTCAATTGTCAGTGGGGTCCTTTAGTAGAATATGTTCTTGGCCTTTGTTTTCAATTCAGTGAGGGCTTTTTGTTCTGTAGATACAGAGTCTTCGTCAGTCAAGATCAGTCTTCATCTTTGCAAGAACTCTGAGACAGTAACATAACAAATGAGTATGAATTATAGAATAGCCTTTGGAAACCTTAATCTAAAAAATCCTTCAAAGAGCAATATGTATCTGAACACATAGAAAGTCTTCTAGAAATGCTTTGTTGGTCCAGGGTCAAGAGACTTGACCCCAAATCCATTGGAGTCAGTAGGACTCTTTCCAACAACCTCATTAAAGCATTTTAACTCTAACTTTGTGTGGAAATAAAAGTGTACTCTGGTCTTGAGTGAAGGAATCAATGATTTCCAGGACCAGGAAAAAATTAGTTGCAGACCTCCCTTGTTTAAGCACTTACTGGCAGGCAGTCTTTTAGAGGGCCATTGCCATGTTATTTTGCAATTAATTACCTATAGTCAGGGTTCATGTCACTGTGGTTTCAGCTCCATTAGAAGACTTTTATATAGACATCCAATTAGTTGTTGTACTTTATCTTAGAAAAAGCAGCTGCATTTGCAGAGGATTTCTGAAAAGACCTTTCAAAAATGTACCTGATAGATGTGAAAATAAATCTAAATAAACAGCTCATCTTCTTTAAGCAGAACTCCTTGTGCAGATCAGTATACTAAAAACGTTTGAGCTTCCAGTATAGGCTGCCTGTTTTAAAATCTCATATTGAAAGGGAAGATTGTGTTTGTGTGTATACATCATATTACATCACACATGAATTGTAAATCTATTCAAAGTAGTGTGATTTAGATATATGTGAGGAGTAAAATATGCTCGTGGGTGTGGAAAGAAGAGCATGTAATGTAAAGGTTAGGATGATCATCTCACATTTCAGTTGTGTAAAACATTCTGAAATTGTCACAGATGAATATTTCTTCTCAGATACTGTGCCATATATACCCCAGAAGAGATCTCAAAACCTAAATGTGGTATGTTTATGTCAGCTCTTGTGTGTATTCCTGTCATCTCTGCTAACACAGCACTTACAAACCTCTCTCCACTCTTGCACAGGACTTAAATAAGTTGTTAGGCACTGCTCAAATACACAACAGACTGGCCTCTTTCCCAAACCATCTGTCTAATGTGTGGCCTATATTCATCTCATTTAACTTAGGCTTCTCTATCCAGTTTGGAAAGACTGACACATTAGAAGACAAAGAATGGTAGTCACATACAAAGACCCAAATTCCAGCCACTTTCCAGGAAATCAGAAACTCTGTTATTGTGGGGTGAGCAGCAAATGCTGCCAGGCTTTTCTTGACAAGGTGGGTATTCTGCAACAGGGCTCTTGCCTGCCTAATATGCCACTTCTCTGGGTTTTTTTTTCAGCTGTACATATTTTATTCATTCAAATGTGGAATGAAATGAATGCAGAGATTTCTTTTTTCTCTATTTTTTTTTTTTTTTTCATTAAATTAAGCTATTCATTTTTGTCCAGGTCTAGAGGAAGGCAAAAGAAGGCTGATTTGAAAATCTAGTGCCCTCGAGAACGGAGATGAATAGGCATGTTACTGATTTGGACAGATAGGGAAAGGATGGATTTCAGAGGGTGGAAAGGAGGCGAGAGATGACAAATGACAGGGGAGTAAAAAACCATTGCAGCATTTTTTTATGCCAGCAAAGAACAAAAGTAGTCAGTGGGGTTTTTCACAGCACAAATCTGTGAGAGATAAGGTCAGCAATAACACTGAGTGTCTCCAGAAGTTAAATATCAGTACATTTTCTTCCTGAGTTCTATGATAACTTGAACACAGTCCCCAGAGAAAAAAAATCCCTTCATTTGACTTATGAATAAGGTTTTTGTCCTGAGGATCTGAGTGCAGCTTAAATGAAGGGTTTGAAACAATGCAAACCATGATCTGAATTGCAAAAAAAAAAACCAAACAAAATCTTACTCTTCTTATGCCAAAGAGCAAGACCTGTGTCTGCCACCGATTTCCCAAAAATAAGGAAAAGTGTTTAATGACATTTTGCATTTGGTGATGCAAAGCACAGAGCAAGTTTCCACAGATAGCAATTTTCTAGACTAAAATATTATCATTATAGCATTTTTTCACCCAATAGAGGTATTTTTCTTTAAAATTTAGCTTAGATACTACATAAGGAGACTAAAAGACATCTGGTGTGCTCATTTCCTTAGGTTATGACAAGAGAACCTGAAAATGAAAAGGATAGGTAGCAAATCATATATTTCAGATAGAGATGGCTAGAAGGGAAGAAGACATGAAGTCACTGATTTCTACAGCCATAGTTTGGACATTGAAATGATACCTTTTTGGGACTTTTTGCCAACTCCACAAAGAGAAGCTCACTTGCCTGTGTCTTCTCCAAATACGTGCAACTGACAAAAAAAGAAAAGCAACAAGTCTCTAACGCTTTGAGGAGAATGGCTTGATTGAATCACAGTGTGGCAGGGGAGGCTGCAGAGGCACACTGCCTGTCAGAGCAAAGTTCTGCATCTGTGTATGCCCCAAATTGCCTTTTATGGGAGGAAACTCTTTTATAGTTATTTTTTAAATTCCTTTCTTTCCATGGTAAGTCCACATTGCTATTTGAGTGGCTGGTAGCACAGTGGCACTGTCCCATGGGCTCAGTCATGAGGAACTTGTGAGTGAGCAGCAGGCCTTTCTGCAGTCACAAAGCATTGTTTTATCCAGCAATTCATAGCAATTTATACCATGAACACACAACTTTGCTCTGCCCTCTGTTCCCTCTTTCTCCCAGAAAGTCCCCAGACACCTGGTGTGGAATAGGAAAAGCTACCAGTTAGTAAGTGACAGAAGCACCAAAGCAAAGATTTTGGAGATGCCCTGGAAGATGACACATGCCCACGCAAATATTAGCTGTAGAGACACTGCTAGCTGAAGACATATTACAATAGAGAAAAAAGAAAAACTTCATTTTGCAACCAGCTATATGACTGCCAATACCACTCTCTGAAGAAAATAACTGGGAGTAGGATCCACATGTGTGTTTGAGAAACCCTAGAGAACCTCAGGTGAGCTACACCTGCCCTTCTAGGGAACAGTGGGTTTTCCTTGGTCCTGTGACAAACTTGCCAGCCTGTGCAGGTGTCTCAGACATCTCACATGGCACCAGGTCTTGTCTCTTGACTCCTCTCATGGTCCACATGCAGCAGGCAACACAGCTGCCTGATTGGGATATCCAAAGCCACCAAAGATATGTTCCAGGGTATCACAGGAAGGTAGGTATGAGACCAGTGGAGACTCACACAAAAAGGATTGATCATCTCCAGACCCTCAGTTTAGACTGACCTTTTACCTTGCTCTACCAATCGGGTCTGTGCCTTGTGGGTGCAATTGGCCACAAGCACCACTAATTTAGGCCATGGTGTCTTGTGTTTTGTTCTTAAGCTCAGTTCAGAGAAAAACAAAGGATTGTGGGCAGATAAAGTGTCCTGGTGGCACCACATAGCTGTTTCCAGTCTTCCTCCAGGCCTACCTTTACCCTTCCTCCATGCACCACTGTGTATGATTAACACAATTGTCTTGAATAATCTATAGAAATGA
This sequence comes from Parus major, assembly GCF_001522545.3. Lineage (NCBI taxonomy): Eukaryota > Metazoa > Chordata > Aves > Passeriformes > Paridae > Parus > Parus major. The sequence goes on from NC_031768.1 coordinate 17,148,850, forward strand.
GGCAATTCACAGCTCTGCCTGCAGGACTGTGCTCCTTCACTGTGAGCATTTATTTAGCTCAGGTCTGCCTTGGTACAGATGTGAAGTGGATGTGTAGTTTCTTACACCCATCTGTATAAGCAGGACTCAGAACTACCTGTTGCAATTGCTGGAAGAGTGTCTTTCTAAATGTATTACACTTCTGTAAGAGTGCAGCAAGCATCAGGTTTTTTTTTATTTTCCTGAAATGACACAGGAAGCTTTTTCCTCATTTGCCATAGAAAAGTTAGTGGAGGAGAAGGAACAGAAATTTGTGTGCTGGAAAAATTTAAGACATGCTCTATATATGTCTTAAAGTGTCTCATATAAAAAGTGGTGTTTTGGAAACAAGTCAGGATTTTCCCTTAATCCCAAAAATTTTCCAAATTATTCCAAAGAAGAAATATTACCAGTGAAAAAGTAAATCCCTTGGCAAAACTGCATTTGTTGTTGTGCATTTGATTTTGTTTTTAGAAAACTATGGTTTTTTTATTAGATAGTAATACACTCTTCCCTACAACAGTCTTACTAGAGAACTCTTCAAGCAAATGATCAACCATAAGCTTTAGAAATATTTCATGAGACATGGCATGTTTGGCATAGTGGACTACCTCTCTTCTGGCAAATTAAGTAGAGACCAGGAGGATTCCTGGGTTGTGTAACTCTACAGTAAAATTGTTGCATGTGTACATTGCTGGCTCATGGTCAGCCTGACCTCCACCAAGACCCCAGAGATATTTTCTGGAAGGCTGCACTGCAGCTGTTCAGCCCCCAGCATGTTCTGGTGCCTGGGGTATTTTTTGCCATTTGCCTTTGTTGAACTTCAGGAGATTCCTCACTGGCCAGCATTCCAGCATTCAGTCAAGGCTAAATCTGCTGCAGTGGTCATGCCTCCCAGTTTTGCATCATCTGCAAGCTTTGTGAGATGTGCTCTGCCCCTTCATCCAGGTCATTAATGAAGTTATTAAACAGTGTTTTCCCCAGTGTTGATCCCTGAGAGGCACCAATAGTGACTGGTCACTGCTTGGACTTCGAGCTGCTGATCAGAAACCTCTGAGCTGAGCAGTTCAACCAGTTTTCAGTCCACCTCACTTACTTATGTCCCTTCTTCATTAATTTCCACTATAAGAATGGTGTGGGAAACAGTGTTAAAAGCCTTCTAAAATCAAGATAAACATCCACTGTTCTCCTCTTGTCCATCAAGCTAGTCAGGCTGTCAGAGAAGTCTACCAGGTTGGTCAGGAGTGATTTTGTATTCGCAAAGGCTGACTAGTGACTGTCTTTTGGACCTTCCTGCTTTTGGATATAATTTCAGTTTACCTGTCATTGCAATTGTTGCAGAATGAGGTGGGTCTGTATTTAGCAGTGCTGTCTGAAAAAAGGGGATCAGAAACCCATTTCAATCGCATCACAACTATTGTGGGGTTTGGGGGTTCAAGAACCCCCCCATTTAAGGTCTCCTTGATTCAGCAAAGCCAATCCTCAGCCCTTGTGACAGCATTATGTTTTCTGCTGTAAAACAGTCAAGTGGAGCCTGAAAACTGGCTATGAAACCTCGCAGGAGTGGGTGCTTCTGGGTTTCTTCGAGCATGGTGGGATGTTCCAGCAGTCAGAGTGCCTTTAATCTGACAGCTTGTGGAAGCCAAACCAAGCAGTGAGGTAGTGGTTAAAGCCAAACCAAGCAGTGAGGTAGTGGTTAAAGCCAAACCAAGCAGTGAGGTAGTGGTTAGTGCTCCCACAGCCAAGGCAACACGGAGCAAACACAAGGAATGCAGCAGCACTTGCTGGGCAGGCTTCAGGTTGTGCACAGGAAGAGTGGACACACTCCAGAGTGCTCTTGGGTCTTCTGCAGCTGACTCTGAATAACTTTTAATTATATGGATGCTCAGTTTCCTCATATAAAGTGTGGTGCAGACTGCAGGAAGGCAGATGTGATTTCAGCTGAGGAGGGTGTGATTTTCAGTGTTTAAATGGGCATGAGTAAACAGTGTGAGCTGGGCCTCATGTGGGTAACGTGGGAACAAGGATACACAGGCTTTCTGCTGTTAAGTTTATTTTTGAGGATAAGAAGGAACAGCACTGATGATTTAATCCATCATGTCAAAAGTCTTCAGAGTCAATACAGAAAGAATAGTAATTTAAATCTGTCACTGACAACTGCCCATTTTCAGCTTTAGCCAACAGCGCAGCTTAAAAAAGAAAAGGAAGCTATACTGACATGAAAGGAGATGTCTTCTGTAAATTCCTGGTAACCACCTGTCTCTCACTAGAAAGGATGACTATTTGTTTTCAGACATGTTTCCACCACTCCAGGGACTAATGTAGATTTAATTTCATCATTTTCTTAAATAGCAAGTGGCTATATATTCCTTGTCATGATAATGTTATTAGAGTTTGTTCAATAACAGAAAGACAAAATGGAGCAGCTTGGAAGTTTCTATGTCTAATGGGCTTGAATTTGCTGATGGAAGAGTCTGTAGTAACCTGCCACTTTCACTGGATAAAAGCTGAACTGTTGACTAAGATATGTGTGTTCAGCGCTGTGACTACAAGGATTGCAGCCAGAGCTAATAATTAGCTAGCTACAGTCAGCAAAAGCCATCAGTGCTGCTGTATATGCACCAGCATGGTCTAACTGCCCAAGTGTGTGCTCAGGATGTGCTCACTATTTCCCACATCACTGCAGTTTCCTGGCTGCCACCGCTCCAGGATGCTGGAGCTAACTCAGATGTGATCATCTGCAGTCGCAGCAGGGGTGAGAGAAGAACTTGGCACAGCCATTTGCCAGCCTCATGCTCAGCAGGGGTTTAACACTAGCACTCCATAAAACATCTGAATACAGTGGTAAATGTTTGTGAAAACGGTAAAGACCTTTGGCTCAAAACTTTCTTAACACATATATCAATCTAGAATTATTGTCAGGCAGTGCTGGGAGCCACAGAACCTACCTTCTGGTCTGGTGCTCTGATGGTCTCTCCAAAACCTCTGTTTCCACATGTGTAAAAAGGAATGGAATTTACTGCCACAAAGCAGCTTTTGTGTAACTTAATTCCCTTGAGAGCTGTGAGCTCTAGATGTGCCTTGTGAATTACGTTTTGTTTCTGCAGCGTATTTGAATGATACTGTCAAGCAGGAGATATTATCTGTTTCTCTCTGAATGTGAAGAAACAAAAGGCATTACCCAACAGCAAATACTGATTTAGCAGCAGGCAGCACTGTCAAAAATTTTGCAAATGAGTGTAATGAATCCAGTAGTATGTTACCCAAATTTATAGAGAACTAGACCACTAAACCCCTTACTGGCTATGTGATTCTTTAAGAGCATATCTTTTACATATGTATTCTTCAAGTTATATCACCCAAAATTATTTTCCTGCAGAGAAGATTTGTAAGAAGCAGGGCTTATTTTCATGCCTTTTTTACTTCTGTGATTCATAGCACAGTTTAAGCAGTTTTTTCTTACAGAGTTTCCTCTGCCCCAAGCAACAAAGGTAGGCACACAGGGATAGTAGTTCTGGGTGCCAAAGTGAAGTGGTGCAACATTTACAAGGTATATATTTATATTTGGCAAAGTATTTTAGACAACTTACATTAAACATCTTTGTTGCCTTACTACCCTTCAAAGCAAGTAAGAGCTTATACAGAGTCAGGTATAAACCCTAGGTGCAAGCTCAGGAATATGTTATCTCTCTTGCCTTTTGTAGATGACTCAGGGATGTCCCTGTCGAGTCAAAAATCTTGATTGTGGAATCCTCTTGAGGGGAAAAACACAAACTGAACACATATTAACCAGACACATTTTGTGTTACAGGAATAGAAACAAATATTTTTCTCAAATGTGTGAGTCCTCATCATATTCTGTGTTCTCAGTCTTGTCCACATTAGGCTTTTCTATTTCCAGATTGATTGTTTCTGAAAACAGAGCTTTTACAGGTCTTTATAGTACATCCTCAGTCTGCAGATGGCATCCTTAATACAGCTCTAGAGGTACTGAGTGTAAACTGGACTAGACAAGTCTGAAAGTACTGAAAACATAAAAAGGAGCAGTTTTATGTCATGAAACATCTAGAAACATCTTCCAACCTTCATGGAAACCCAGTTCTGTAGTCATGGAGTAAATTATTCCAGCTGTATTGAAATCTGGAACAAGTTTCATAAAGTGGTTCACAAATTATTTATGTATCAACCTTACCTTATGAAGAAAATAGACTCACCAAAAATAGTTTCAACTTTTATTGTAAGAAAATAAAAGAACTCTGCAGAGATGCACATACTACCCCATGAAAATATTCCTAATACAGTCCTGGAGACTGAGTGAAATGTGCACATATCAACACTGTGTGCACGTAAAGATTGTTGGCTGTAAGAAGTATTCTAACTCCTCTACGACTGACATATGTCTAAATATTTTTATTTGCAAGATGTAATATGCTACTCCAGCAGGATGAACCCTGGAACTCGCAGACCTCACTGGGTCCTTCCAGGTGATACAGGGAGTAACGAGAGCACACACACACAAGGTGGTGCTGCTGGGCTGACACTGTGAATGTCCTGCTCTCCACTCGCAGACCATTTTGTGAGAGAAAATCCCACCCCGGGAAATCTTACTTTGATTTTCCATTTTCTGAGTACTCCACCTTTCACATGTCAGCTGGCCAGGAAATAATGGTCTTGCTTCACAGAGATGGTGCGAGTCTAGCTTTTATCTTCGATTTTTCAGTGGTTTTGGCATTATTTTCAGTCATGTCCTAGACACCTGTTTCAGTGTACTACAAAGACCACACAGATCTTTCACCAAAATCTGGGTCAGAATAAGATAAGGGAAAATTTCAAAGTACCTGTGTGAATGTGACAGGGCTTAGGATGCATACCAAAGAGCCAAATAATTTTTTTTAATTTAAATAACTGAGGTCTAAATTCTGAAGCCATCTAGATACCTTTGCAAATGTTATGAAGTCTCTAATTTAACTTCATGGGATCTAAACAGAAGACACCTTAAACCTCTTTATCTCTTGAAATTGGAATTCACACCTGTGTTTTTAATAAATAGTTACATAATACACATTGAGATTTAAATACAACAAAAGACTGAACAAGAAAATTTATTTGATACAAAGTAATAATAAAAGCAAATATGGAAATGTAAGGTCTCACAATGCAAAAATTTGTGGAAATCTTGTATATGTGGGTATGGTGAATTCTTGAAGGGGTATAGTTTCATGCTAACTGAATTACTTGCCGTAAATTTTCAGATGTTAAGGGTTGAGTTCTGTAGGTTTATGGTGATGTGAGCTGAAATAATTCTGGAGTTTCTTAAGGCTTACAGCAGTAATACAGATAAGATAACCAAATTGTTTTGTTATCCATTAAAAATTAAATGAAAGCATGAATTAGAATAGCAATGAACATGTGTAGAATGGCTCCTTACCTGGAGGAGAATTCTCAGCAGAATTTAAAGTACAGAGGGAGTGTGGAAATACAAATTATGTCCTCTAAAGTATAGGTTTTCCTACATGATTTCGTCTGGACTGACTGTACTGGCTCTGTTGCTGAGTAGTCAGTCTGCCCAGAGCAACCTCTAGGTCTCTTAAGGATAGCAGTGTTTTGATAGTCACAAAGTAATTAAGGTTTGCCTAACCATCAAATGGATGCAGGTTACTTGTACTTTGAAGACACAAAGTTGCTGTACTTAGGGGATGGTTGCATAAACTGGCAAAACTAAACAGACGTTGTTTTGCTAGAGAAAAAGCTCTGTGTTGCCTGTCATCAGCTCAACACAACTTGTTTGAACATTTTATCACAAGAGCTCTCTTCCTTCATTAGCACAATGTGGCAGGGCAGGACACTTGCTGTGATTGTGAAGGGAGCCTCTCCTCTTTCTAAAGATTTTAACATGAGTGGTCAATTTGTGATCGCCATCGTGGTGGCATAAAAATCTGCAATAATTCTTCAGTGTCGCCAGGATTCATTAGGTAAACCACTGTTCTTATTCCTAATTCACATTCCTGATGATGAGATCCAAGTCTGGATCCTAGCAACTGTATCTCGAATTTTGGTTGGCTGATTACTCAAATTATATTTCCCTCCTTCACTGTTTCTCCCCAAAACCAGACTCTCCCTGTGACAATTGTCACTTTATTGCAAAATTAGAAAGACAAAAATTCCCGCTGCTTTATTTAAACAGCAGTCTCTCTTGCTTTTTGAACTACATTTGTATTTTACAGAGATATTCCCTAGTAACTTACTTGCTTCTCTGAATAGTGTCTGCCTTTTAATTTGTTGTGCTTCAACGCCGTGTGGGTTTTTTTAATATTGTGTTGAGTGCTAAGCTCCCTACTGATTCTCACTTTGAAATACTGGCACCTCCTTTTTGTTTTTGAAGCAAAGAAATAGCAACAATTAAAAATTTCTTTTTTATTTCCCCCAGCCTGTCCATTTTTCCAGTCATTGGGCTTTTTACTACAATTCCTAGTGTAAATTTCCGTTGTAAATCCAAACATGTACTGTAGATGGAGCTTTAAGGTTTTTCCAAGAAGAAATCCATTCACTAAGCCACAGAGATGCCCCAGTGATAGAAGGAGGGGAAGACTCACAAAAGACGAGCAGGGAGTCGGGCTGTGCCAGGTATGTTTTTTATTTGGATTTGTACTCTTCGAATTTGCCTCTAACAGGGTAGCACATAAAACACAGACTCAGAAAAATCTTGTCTTTATCCTCTCTGTAATCCTCAGAAAATAATGAAAGATTGATTGGAGGTCCCCTAAGAGCAGGGAACCAAAGCATATCCCGCAGGAAGGAGACACAACTTTTCAGCTGGTGTGTTGAAAGAAACAACACAGTCATCACAAAGAAGAATTATAATGTAATAAGTTAAAAAGATTCCTTCAAGCCACAATCTATGTGAAAGTGAAAGGTCAATGGCAAATTCTAATTAACATAACATTTTAAATGGGATTAGTCCTAGCCATATGTATCAGCAGCAGATGCAGTTTTGCAAAAAGAAAACTGAAATGGGTTAGAGGTTAATTGTGTAGGTAGACATCACAGAACAACTTTTAGCAATATCCAGGAAAAAAACTACTGTGAAAGAGTAAAATTGTCCTATTCATTTAAAAGTATATTTTTCCAATTTCTCCCTGTTCAGTTGGAAAATCCAGAGAATCAAGAGCTGCTGTGCTCTGGGAGAGTTACAGTGATCCAGGCTACCATAGCCTGTTTTCTTCTGTCTCTTATTTCCCTTCTCTCTCTACCCCACCCACAAACACACACCACTTTCCCTATAGCTAACAGTCCTGCCCTGTGATATGTAGGAAACAAGCACACCTAGAAACCAATAAAACTGGATTTAATCACCAAAAATTTAATTGAATCACCTCTAAGGAGGGAATTTCATGCCAAGCAGCACTACTGCTGAGCTGATTTGTGGGCACTATAGGATGGAGAGCCAGAGCAGCCCAGTGCTAAGGGAGGGCTGTATCTTGCTCATCTTTAAGATGTGGCTGAAAATACTTTGAAAGCCCAGTCTTGTCTAGTGTGGAGGCACAGAAATGAGGCTGGTAAGCCCTGAATTGAAATGTCTCCCAAAGCAAATGAAAACTAAGTAAGACTTTGCTCTTCTTGCCTTTTACAAGTGGCATTGCATACACCAGAAAATCTGGATTCAGGGTCATCCTCACCCTCGGGCAGCTCACATCCATATCTCTTATCCTCAAAGGAGCAGATAGTCAGAGTCTGTTTGGTGGTGAGTGCATCCACCCTCTGTCCTGTTGTATCACACTACAGCTCACCTGGGTTAGAGAAAGGGAGAATATGTCTGTACTGTAGTGATGCAGGATCTGACTGAAGTCCCTGTGGCCATAGCTCCATCAGCTGCCCATGAGTTATTATTAGCCATAATACTGCACCAGCCCAGAGAGCAGAAGCCAGTGCTCTAACAGAGTCACAGATCAGAGCACTGAAAGACATTTGTGTTCATGGAGCTGGGCTCTTGCAGCCCAATTCTCCAGCAGGACACTTGTGCTTGCTCTCTGCTTTTACAGCATCAGCCCTGACACCCCTGTCAGGTGACCTGACTTTTACTCCCAGCTCACATTGAAGTGATGCAAACCTCTGTAGGGAATTCTGCAGTCAGCTGGAGTATATAAATTTAGCTTACATCTATCTACATTATTAATAGACATTTTAATAAATTGCTGTAGCCAGCTGGAGCAAGACCATCAGGTGATCAGGCTGTCTAAAACAGTATCTCATCCCTACCTGCTGCCTTCTGTTGGGGTGCATGTATCTATCTATTTATGTCTGTAACATGCTGGTAACACTAATTAACCCTCCATAAACTATTTATAGGTGTTCCTTTTATGTAGAAGTGTCATCTGAAATGCAAACATAGGTTTATCACCCTCCACCACACTCCTGGCATGCAACAGCCCATGCCTCAAAGTTTAGATTGACAGCTGGTCTCTTTTTAAGCACACCAGGGCATGAACCTCCCTTTATTTCAAGATTATTCAAGTCACTCAGATGGAAGTTTTCAAATCAGCTCCATGGGGCTGAGAATCAAAGTGGTAGTTTCTGTGTACAATAGGTACATTCATTAAATGTGTCAGTGCATAATGAAATTACGATGTCAGTGAGAGCACTGCATTAGGAAATGCAAATGCAATGCATTTCCATTAGGAAAAGGATCTGTATGGGTCAGCCAGTGCATTATTCTAAAGGCACTTTTATCTGAAAAACTCCTACTCTTGTCAGATTTTATAATATCATTGATAGTACCTACTGGAGCTTCCTTTGCAGTTAACACAAGTTTTTTTAGCTCCCACTCTTCAGAAGCAGAAAAAAATCTGATAAATTAGATGTCTCACCTTCTTACTGTGAAATGTGGTCTCTATTTTATTGTTACCTGTAGAATCTATGATGGAAACATGTATTTTCCTCAGTGTCCAAATGAGATGCAAGATCAACTTACTTCTATCTCTTAGATGTAAACACTGTGTAGTTTCTTACCAATGATCCACTTTAAATCACCCTCATCTTCTGAAATCCTCTTATTCAGATTACTGCACAAGCATGACAGAAAACACAATAAAGTAATTCTGAAATCCTTCTTTGATCTACTTTCAAAGCCAGTTTGCAGCAAGTTAGCTCCAAATTGATTTCAGAAGTTAATCATCAAATAGGCAAACAACATCAGTCAATACCAGGAATTAGAAAAACTTCCCAATCTAATGGTTAAAAAGATTAAGAGTTCAGAAACACTCTCATTTCATATTTGACATTATGAATCATAAATCACAATTTAAAATAAACTATACATCCTACTTTTCCACTATAAATAGGAAACTTTATAACAAGAACTTTAAGTCAGGGTTTTCACAGTGTTGAGTACACACCAGAAGACTGCCAGTTCCCTGTAGAAACGCTGCTTCTGGTTCTGATTTTTGTTTCTCTTCTGCAGTGCTAATTAGACAAAGTCAACTTTTCATCTTGATGACACACACAGCCAGACAATTTTTTAGCATTACCTGGTTAGCTGTCCAAAATGCAGCTATGATCAGATAATTTCTTACCAACTTTGAGAGAGCTTTATAGGTGTTTAGATTATGTTTATTTCTGTGAGTGGATTTTATGACCCTGTGTTTTTTTAATGTACCAGCAGCATCTGCAGCTGCAGCATTATTTAGAAAGAAAAAATGCCACTCAGACAATGAAGTATTATCTTAACAACAACAGATTGTGCAATGCAACATAAAGTAAAGAAAATGAGATGTCAGAGACTCCATCCTGCCATCATTGTACCAGTGAAGTCAGAGCTTTAAGCACCAGTAAAAATTTTGGCATGCATCTGTGAGACTATTTCTCTGGCTCAATTTTAAATAAGATAAGAGTTTCTCCTTCTACTTGTAGCCTGTGTTTTGTTGTCTGCCTAGGTGATAAATCAAATCTGCTCTTTTTAAAGTCTACAGAGTTCTTGCCACCAAGGGGATGATCTAACAAAACAACATCTGCACTATCATGATATCATGTGGAATGATATGCATCAGATTGTGCTGTAAAATAGAAAGAAATTATATGTTAGTGCCACACCCCAAATGCAGACTGGACTTTGTGGTGCTTCATGTAGGTCTAGTTCTTCAAAAGAAAACCAGGAAGTAGCTTCATCACAACTATACATGTTTCAACATTTTTTATGTCAATACAGTGTGTTCACTGCAAGTTCTTACACTTGATGCACCACATGGCAGAGCCCAGCACTGCAGTGCCTGCACTGCCTATTTCAGCACCACAGAGAGTCCTCAGCCCTGCACTGGGTGTCCAGAGTTCACAAGATCAAGCACCCCAACCCATGGTATATGTGGTATTCCAATGAAGGATTTCTCTTAGATAGTAGCAAATGGAATAAATGAGAAAACTGGTTGGACAAGAAAAGTGTCAAGGAGGAATGTAGCTCTCAGGGCTCACAGCCCTACTACAGGGACTTTGCAACCCAAGACAAATCTGTACATTATGCAGCCCTGGTCACAAAACAGCTGAAAGAGACAAAAACTTTACAACATTAACCAAAGATGTGCTGGACCTCTGCAAGATAGCATGCAGGACCAGAACCTCACTCTCATACATAAGCAAGACCAAGGTTTCATGGCTGCAACTTTACTAATGAATAAAATTATCTAAAACTTGGCATAGCACAGCTCCACAGTTTGTGCCTACACTCTCCAGCCTTGCCAATGACAGGGCTGCTACATCCCAAATGCAGATGGATAAGGTCCTTGGAAAACCAGCTCCCTGTCCCTGTTTGATTTGTCAGCATAGCTCTTGCCCAAGTGAGCAGGCAATCAGGAAAATCTAGTCCAGAGTTTACCCTGGCAATGCTAATCTGCTGCTGTGGAAAAGATTACCTCTGGTCTGAGTCAGAGAAAAGGACTGTGCAGATCCCAAATCCTGGCTGCTAGAAGACTCACATGGAAGATGAGGTTTATAGCTTCTCACTCCTTTAGAGATTAAAGATTAGAGATTATTAAGACATGAATATTAAATGTGACTATTGCATACTAAATATTTATCTCTGCTGGGGCTGAGTCCCAGATCTCACCTTTCCTAGGTGGGAACTCTGACTGCGCTTACTTAATGTCTTGTTAATAATAGAGAAGAGACAGGACATGGGCAATTCCTTGCATTAAATATTCAAGCTCTATTTAGGGCTGCTGAATATTAACACATTATCTTTAAGGCAGCTGAAAATGAAAGTTTAAGTCACCTGGATAAGAGAGTGGGCATTAGTAGAATTTACTATTACAGATTGTGGAATATGTTGGTTAAGAACCACTCTTGAGCCACTATGAAGTCATGGATATGTTGGCATGACCTCTAAAATACAGCTTCAACATTTCAAGTGATTAAAGGATTCTATTTATGAGTTATATGTATATGTCATATGTTCCTTTCACAGCCTTATCATTGCTAACATGTTAGCAAAATACACTTACTTTCCAGTAAGAATGTTCATTCTTGTCAATGTATTTTTGCAGGCTCAGAAAAGCACTTGCTTATGCCCAAATAACTTATTCCAGATGAAGAAAAAGCCACAAAATATCAAAAGCTTGAGTCAAATCTCCAAGAGAGAAACTGTTTTCTCTGCATGCTAATGATTTAGCACAGTCAAGCAGTGCTCAAATCATTTCAGACCCAGAAAATATAAAGGTGCAAAACACAAAAAACCCAAATATTTCTTAGTTTCTTAGCATACACACATATAGCACATTTGCCAATCTCTACATTTTATTGCAGTGATTTACAGAACAAGAAGTAACTGTATGTCTTCTTTATAGTTTCCTATCTTTAATATAGATCTCTACTAGAACAGCTTTTCCCAAAGGTAGCTTTTCAGTGAGATATACAGAGTATGGATAATAATTTATCTGCTTTTTACTACATATGCAGCTTGGTGTCAGAGCTTACAGTGGGATTTGATTTGCAAGGTAATGCCTCGCTGATGAGCAGTAACACCTCACTTGCAGCACAGGCAAGTCACAGGGTTGTGGGTGGCTTGCTGCACAGCTGAGAAAGGATTTCCAAATAAAACCTGCCACCCCACTGTTCAGTGGGAAGGAGAGTCCCTGCTCCTTTTTTTTGAAAGGAGGAAAGTGTCTTGTTCTGCATTTTTCTGGAGAACAGGAGGTATTCTCTCTACCTCCCCCTGTTACAGGAGGTCAGGCTGTGCTGCCTTGGCTATGATTTAGAGCAGCCTGAAAACAATTTCTTTGTCCTTGTGTGTCTTGCTGTGGTCTGGGCTACCTGAAGAAAAAAAAAATGGTCATGCAATGTGCTCATACCTTCTGTTTGGGATTCCACACCTCTATGAAACGGTGTTTCAGGACCCAAAAATGGAAAAAAATTTCAAAATCTACTCTTCAAGTGTACTTAATAGAATGAGCATTCCTTGACTGGCCAGAACCAGCAGGACTGGATTTATTCTCCATCCTCTAAGTGCTCATTGCCTTCACTGTCTGGAGAAGAGAATTGGACTCTGAAGATCAAGAGTCCAATTACAACCTCATGGAAAAGAAGCAAATTTTTACCTCTCACTCCAGTGTGTGCTGTGGGTCCCAAATACTTTTGAGCTCTATTTCACAAGCTTTGTACTCTTGTGTTTGTCTAGCAGGGAGTGTTTCTCAGTAAATATTTGGCTGAATTTTATGAGCCTATGAGCATTCGATAGCTGCTTTTTTTGGAAGGTTTTTCTTCATCTTTAAACACAGAGTGAGGACCCCAGTTTTTAAGAGTAATTCATTGCAAGAACGTAAATGATGCAGCATCACTACCAACACATGGTGTTTGCAACACACCTCTCCTGCCATGGCTTCTATCTGATGTCCACAGTCTGACTGATAGTATTGGTCATTCTCATGTTAATAACATAATGCTCCCAAATCCTGGCACATTCTTGTATCCTTGTTCCAACTATAATTCGGGATACTATTCGTTTTCATTTGACTTTCAAAAGCAGGGTGGTTGGGAAGTCCTCCATGTAAATATGTGACATTTCAGTCATCAGTTTAGGGACATGATAATATCTGTAAAATTATATTATTAATATTATTATTATTATTATTATTATTATTGTTGTTGTTGTTGTTGTTGTTGTTGCTATTTTCATCATCATCATCATCATCATATCAAAATTTCATATTTCTTATTGCCAATTTAAATACCCCCCTAACCTGCACTTGCCTTAAATATGAATCAGTAATAAATATGAATCAGTACCACTTCTTAACCTGTGGAACGGACTTCATTGGAGCAGCTAGTGTTGTATTTCATGGCATGCATCTGACCTTCATTTTTTAGCAGGAAAGTCCATGCTGTGCAGAAATCTGTGAGATTTATATTCTATGCTCAATTTATTCAGCCAAGTGGATGTTCTAGCACATTTCAGGTAGGAGCCATAGGGTATAATGAGAAAAGAATATGCTGGTTTGCAGTTAGTAGGCATTCTGTAAGGTCCCTAATAGTTTCTGGTTTAGCCTCTTTGGAAAATTGCAGATAGTACCATTCTTTACGGGCTTTCTGTTGTAACTAAAAATAAAAAAAAGGGGCAAGTTTTCTAGTAGAGCCCAGTAAATTTAACTTTAGCTACATTGTTACCACGGGAATTAACTAGAAAATATAAGTACATTTGTCTTTTCAAATGTGCTAACACGCATTCAATATACCTGAGAAATATATATATATACACACATATATATATGTATACATACACACACACACACACATATATATATACACACACACATATATATATATATACATATATATGTATATGCTGTAATCTATTACTTTAACCAAGGATTGGAAAATTAAATTAACTAGGAATCCACTCCTTTTGTGTCTTTCTGGACCTGACTTACAGACCTGGGTATTTCCATAAAATCATAGAATGATTTGGGTTGGAAAGGATCACCTCATTCCAGCCCCTCTGCCACGGGCAGCAACATTTCCCTCTATGCCAGGCTGCTCAATGCCCCATCCAGCCTGGCCTTTAACACTGCTGGGGATGTGGCATCCACAACATCCCTGGGCAACATTCCCAGGTGAGAAATGGGAAGAGGTGAAGGGAAAATGTGTGTCCTGTGGTGTACAATTAAACACATAGGAACCCATTCACGTGCCTCTTCTTCCTTTCAATTTCTCCAACAACAGAGGTCAAAGCCTTCCTCATTCTCAGTCATCTCCCACAAGCTCTTTTTCTACATCTGCTCTTATTTACTACCCCAGGAAGGGCTGTGCTGATTATTTAGGCATTAGGAGGAGTCCCTTGACAGGAATGTGGCTACTGGCCCTTATCTTGATGGCTGTGACATTGAAGGATGTCAGTGACCTGTCGATCATAACAACACTGCTGGATTTGAGGTTGTTGTTACAAACAGCTCTTTGGGTAGACTTGACCTTGCAAAGCAGTGTTATGGATCTTCCCTGATGGGCTGATGCCATGCAAAACACAATTTACTCTGGCATGGTTGATATTGGGACATTGATACAGTGATTAAATGCAAAGTTTAAGCATGGAAAATATTTCAGATACAATTTTTGAGTGACATTCATCTACTGTGGTCTCCCTGAGTAGTCAGCTAGGGTCATCCAGCACTCTTCTGTAATTCTCTATGAATAAGTGTGCTTAGTCAGCCTGAATAATTAGAAACATCAAGCTTTATCCAGTCTTTGCCAGGTGAACTCAATAGCACTTAAAAGCACATATCCTTAATTACAATATTTCCTAGTTAAACACTAAACATTTGCAGGTCTTATCAGACTCCAATATAAATATTAATGAGGTGTAAATTTTGAACACACAGAATTTCAGAAAACAGTTGTGACTTTCAAATTACCCAGTGCAGTGTCTGGTACACAATACTGATGTATTCATCTGCAGACACTCCTCCTGGGTTTGCAAAGTTATTTCTGTATCTAATAAAACTTTGGAGGCTTAAACCATATGAGCTCGTGTTATATACATCTTTCATCTTCTTACTCAGCCTCACCTTAAGCCCATTACTGCAGTGCCAGGTAAGTGTGCTGTCTCAAGATTACTTTACATGATCTGTTCAAAATAAAGTGCAAAATCCTGAATCCAAAAATTTCCTAAGAGAATCAACTTAAAATTAAAAACACTCAAACACACAAAATCGTGGAGTTCTGTGCATTCATTAATTCTCCAAGCTCCTAAAGCATATCTGTCACCTGTTTTCCTACTGTTTCCAAGATGCCTGGAGTACAACATCTATAACATGGCAAACACATTATAGGAGAAATTACTTTGGTTGATGAGAAAGCCCTTCTGCCTGAATTCTCTTGTTTTGTTTATTTTTTCCCAAGATGTGTGAAGAAAAGAGAGCAGACTGCAGTCACCATCTGGTGGATATTATCACCTCATTTGATATTTTTTTTCCACTCACTGAAGAAAATACAAATGGTTAAAACATGTAAACCTGATTTTATATAATAGTGATCCTGTTTTCAGAGGTGTTTTATTGCAGAGTGCTGTAGGATTCACACTGAATCCTATGCTTCATGGTGTGGTGTAGCTCACAGGTTTGGTCATGAGGCAATTATGTCCCCATGAAATTCCACATTGCCACATGCACCACGTTCAGATGTTGAGCATCATGTGCCACTGAAGTTGTGCTTTGCAGT
Source organism: Parus major (assembly GCF_001522545.3). Lineage (NCBI taxonomy): Eukaryota > Metazoa > Chordata > Aves > Passeriformes > Paridae > Parus > Parus major. The sequence goes on from NC_031768.1 coordinate 17,164,558, forward strand.
TCTTTCAGGTGCTGGATAAGTCCAACAGAGATACACAGGTCCAACACTGTCCACCATGCACAAATGGAGCTGCAGGGTGACATTTGGCAGCCCATGGCAGACACCCCACTCTCCCTTCCAAATCCACCATTTCTCTGCACTCCTTTCTGGGATTATCTACACATATTGCTCCCCTAACTGCACCTTCTGGAGGGGAAGTCCCACTGAGGCTCCCTGCCCTCCCAAAGAAATGATTGAATAATTTTTTCAAATGGTCAGTTTGTTTTTACCTTTAGCCTGAAGAAATTAAAAATCGTAACTTTTAGTTAAGCTGACCTAGCAGTCCATTGACTGGGATTTCTTTAAGATGTCAGATCCCAGCAAGTCACATACAGTTTGATGTTTGGACATTTGGTCAAAAAAAAAAAAAAAAAGCAGCATAAAAATGGGGAGAAACAAATGGAAATTGTTGAGATGAACATTAGAATTAAGTATGAAAATGTCCAGAACTCTGCTTAATTTGATTTTCTTTAGTGCTCTTCTGATAAATGATTTATATCTTTTTTCAAGAACAAGATGAATCCAGTTATTCTTTATATCATATTCTTGGCTCCAACCAACTGCTCAGCTTTGTGAGACAAGAAAGACTTTTCAAGCTACTTAACCTCCCACATCTACAGTCATGTTACTAACCAATAGAATCTTGCCAGTATTTTGTATATTATTTTTTAAATTAAACCACCTAAAAAGTTTAGCTTAAAAATTTGTGGCTGTAAAATTCTCACCAAGTTGTAAAAAATAAAGTATAAGATGATTTTTTTAAAAATAACTTTCCACTGAATCTGGGCACAGACACTGAGCATCTCTGAACAGGAGGATGTCAGAAAGTATGAATGCTGTCCCCAGACTCACAAACCACATCCATGTCACACACAGATTTGAGGTGCTGTAATCCCTGTGTACTTTCCATGCCCAAATCAAACTTGTTTTAGTTTACCTTCCAGTGAAAGGTTTAGCCTCCAATTACTGTATGTTTTCCCTGAGATGGGAGACATGTGGTGATTCAAGGTATATTTAGTAACTTCAGACCTGGGAGTTGGAAAAGATAGAGTTATTTTCTGGGCAGTGATGCATCCCCAGGTAAATGTCTCCTGGCTCCCAGCAACACCTGATAGCAAAAGGCTTTTGTGAGTCAGAAGTGATTGTGACAAATATGTCACTGAGAGGGTGTCTTGAGAACTACCTGCCAAGTAAAAAAGCATTTGCCTGTATAAAAATTCCCTCAATGCAATCTTGGATGCTCACCCAGGTGTATCTGTGCCTGTGCAGCTTTATTGGAAAGTGATCTTATCTTTTGTATCTAGAATTCTAAGGAGAGTTTCACAGGATCATACATGCTGGGAGGGACTTTGAAGACTGGGTAGTCCAGCCCTCTGCTCATAATGGTTAAAATCTAGATCAGATTTCTGAGAGGCTTGTCCTGTCATGTTTTGACAGTCTCTGTGGGGAAGATCCATGCAAACTGCCTGGGTAGTGTCTGGTAACCCTTGTGGTGCAAAATTCTTCTTCCTGCCCAATCAGAATCTCTCTTGCTGCAATTTTGTGCCTCTCATCCCAGCACCAAGCAGAGTCTGGCTCAGTCTTGAGTGTAATCTCCCATTAGAGGGTCACAGGCAGCAGCAAAACCTTCCCACACCCCATACCCTTCTCTCAGGAAGACACAACAAACCTAGCTCTCCCAGGTGCTCTGATAATCTGATTTCTACTGGCCTAAAACCAGAAACCTGTACTGAAATACCTTGGCTGCAGTCAGCAGCTGGGCACAGCGACACACTGTGTCCCCACAGCAGCTGTAATTTCTTCTCAGCACCATCTTCCTATAAGCGAGATGTTACTGCAGTCAATGGATGTTTCTCCGGAGGATAAAAAGTGGAAATAATTTAGCTGTGCTAAAACCAAGCAACAAACAAGATAAAAAGCAGGTATTAAAAAAAAAAGAAATATCCAGCTGTCAGTGAGTATAGTCCAGCTCTGGCTGAGGTCTCTATCAGGTCAATGCTTCAGGCTCAAGTCTGTTCAATTGTTTACACCTTAGATGTGTATTTCCTGTAGTAAAGCAGAGGTGTAATTGAAGCATGGCTTGGATTTGCCAGCGTGGAAGGAAGCCTCCCATTCCAGGTACCTCCACAGCCCAGCTCTGACTGATTTATCAGTTATTTGCTGCTGCACAGGGAAAAGAAATTAGAGCCCTGACAACCCCAGGGATACCTTCAGCTTTGCTGTTCACACACACACACACACACACACTTGTCAGACTTTCTGCCTTATTTTCTTCTGCAGGCACAAGGGCAAGGAATCCAGACAGTTCAGAATCCAGTAATGATTTCTTGGTGCTTAGGTTGGGTTTATGTTTGTATCTGTGGACACAGATGACAGCTGTTCTCTGCCTTAGCTCTGCCTAGAATCTGAGGCTGCTGGAAAAGGAAAAGGAGGGGTTGGAATGGCTGCCAGTTAAAACAGTGCCTGCTCACCTCAGAAAGGCCAGGCAGGGGAAATGTAGTCATGTTCCTTTTCTTTTTATCACTAGGAGTTGCTGTCTTTAATGAAGAGAAAGCTGTGTCCATCAGAGTATCTTTACCGTCCTCCATGGGCTGAGAAAGTAGGACTTTGCCTTCTGACATGTCTGGAAGTAGGAGCCTGCAGCACATATTTGACATTCAGTATTGAGAAACAGCTATTTTAACAGCAATAGCAGTAAGAACTACTTAATACTAAAAATCAGGCAAGTTAAGTCAGTTCTCAGAGCTCTTGAGTGTCAAGGCAGAATCACAAAAATCCGTCAGCCTCCTGGATACTCTGCCATGGTCCGTGTCTGGCAGCAGCCACTGCTCCAGCCTGTCCCTCGACCCAGCAGAGCTGGGGTCAGAGCTGGCTGCCTCTGCCCATGGCCTGGAGCCTGCGGGCTCTGCTGCTCTCAGGCCATAAACCAATTTAGTGAGAACTTTTCCAAAGTGTTTTAATAGTGATTTCCAAAGAGAGCTGTCTAGAAAAGGGCCAAGTTTTTATGTAGAGACCAAAAAATATCTTCAGGAGTGCCTATGCTTCAAACTCTCCAAGGTGCCCAAGGAAATTAGGCATCCAAGGCTTTTAGCACATGGAAAGTGAGATTTTGGTTTCAGACAACTTTGCAAAACTCTAAAACATATTAATTTAAAAGTATTTTCCTCCATTTCCCCAATTCCAATCTCTAATCTCCAGATGACACCTGGGCACTCCTTGGCACAAGAGATTTGGAAGTCCTTTTTTTCCCTAAATAGTTTCCAAAAGGACAGGTGATATAAACTCTTTTTGTCACACCTTTCACCAGTTCATCCATTCTCTTCTGCAATGTTTCATGACTGCTGGCTTGAATTTCACTCTGTGAAGTCTTGCCTTTGCTGTACTCAAAGATAATTTTTTTTACTTGCAGATATCAAGATTTCAGTCAGTGTATCTGTTTGACACTTGATCCAGTCTCAGCTGGGCTTCCCAGGTGCTATCAATGTTTTCAGCTACTGCTCCATGATCATCAGGTTGGAAGAGAAGTAGGACTAAGAAGAGTATAAATCTCCACAGTCAGGTTGCTTTGAAGAATCACAAGCATACAACCCACACCTGAGCACTGCCTTTTTGGAAGGGGAAAGTTCACATTCAGAGCTGGGTCGCTGGGAATGACTTGCCTGTATTTTATGCCTGGCTTTCATTCAAAGAGATGCTTTGCTAACATTTGCAATAAAGCATTATTATCTATATAGCCCAAGTCTTTAAAAACACTGCTCACGGAGGAGGACTCTACTGTGATAAATGCTAAACAAACAAAGATAGGAAAGAGCTGAGATCTAGCCCAAGGACATTGTAACATGGGAGAAGAGATAATATAGAAATGTAGATAGTCTGAAGAATAGTAAGATAAAATAAGTCAATATTGGTCAGCATATGAGACAATAATCCTAGCACACTTGTGGTCTAAAGTACATCAAGCATTTCTGGGTAATTCCAGACACAACAAAGAGTTAAGCAGGGATTTCTAGGAGAATGCTATGTGGCTTGGCACAAAGAGAGCATCCCACAGCTAGAAAGTTGTGTAGGTAAAAGAAAAAAGTATTGCTTAGAATTGTAATAATAGTAATAATAATAAAAAGTAATGATAACTGAGTTATAGAAGCTCAGGTATGGAAATCAACTTCTTAATTCACAGTGAGAGATGATAGAAAAGTGAGATAGGCCAGAAGAGACCTTTTATTTTTGGAAAAAATGGTGTTCTCTATGTCTGAGAAAAAGCTGCAGGAAATGGGGCATGGCCCCCTCTAGAGAAGCTTTAATTTGGTTCTGGGTCTTGCCTGGGTCCTGCCTAAGCCTGGCAGCCTTGACCATGTGCCATATCCCACATCCTGTTCATTCCCAGCCCTCTGCACCTTGGCAGGTTAGAAAACAAGGTCAAAATATGGGGTAAAGTTTTTTTTGCTACTGTTTTTCTGTGTGCATAGAAGAGCAAGGATGGGATACAAGAGCAAGGGGAGCATCCTGCAGATGGGGAAAGGAGAGCAGAATTAGCCACGGGGGTGGGCACCAGCAGCCAAGTTCAGGTGGTTTGCATCAATGCTGAAATAAAGCTGGGAGTAAGAACCTCGGAGGAGATTTGGCTTACAGAAGTTAGCAGGTAATAGGAATATCTGCTGTAATATAATAACTGAGAAAGGAATTTTGGAGGAGGACTTAGGAGGAAGGGGACAGGGGTTGGATTTAGCCACCCTGAGCAAGTGCTAATAATTGAACATCCAAAGGATGGGAGGGACAAACACTGGAGATGTTCTTCAGGCATGTGAAGGCAAGTCTACGTCTGAGGTTTGGTGATCAGACTATCAGTAAGCTAAATCAAAACATGATTTATATCCAGGAAAAGTTCTTGAAAAATTAATTATGTCTCTTCACTAGAAATCAAATAATTCCATTGTTCCCTGGAAGCAAATTATCTTGCTGGAATTAACTTTCTGTGTTGACTGTTCTTTCTTCTGAGAATAGAAATACAGGTATTTAAGCAGTTTTTATTTCAATGAAAATGTATTACCTACATCAAAGTGTGAGGCTCTATACTCGTGTCCTGCTGTTACTAATTTCTGTCTCAACAGTTACTCATCTGATCCTCGATATTTTATTTTCCTAAATTCAGTGAGCAGAGAGGATCAAACGTGTTTGATTGATGGAATTTTGCTCACTAGAAGAAAGTCACATTATGCCTTGTTTATTGCACTTTGTTTCAAATGAAAAAATGCATTTCAGTATCCTTAGCCTCAGTAGGCACACTGCTGTGGCTTACTTCCCTCTGAGTTAGTAGAATAATAAAATCATAGAATAGGTCAGGCTAGAAGGAGTCTTGGATATCATCTGATCCAGCCTTTCATGGGAAGGAAGCCTAGATGGCATTATCTATTGCCCTGTCCAAATGCATCTTGAAAATCTCCAGTGACAGGGTGTCTGCCACACGCCTGGGGTGGTTGCTCCAGTCAATGATTGTTCTCACAGAAAAAAAAATTCTTCCTCATATTGAGGTGAAACCTTCCCCTGGGCAACTTCTACTGTTGCTCCTTCTCTTCTCCGTGTGGTGCCTTCTTTATAGAGATCTTCCATCCCCTTTGTGGTCACCTAAGCACACAATTCTGTAGCTGTACTTTGTAGTACAGAAGAGAAAAAAAGAAAACAAAAAAATTAAACTCTTATTCTTATATTAATCCATTTTTCAAAGGAGCAAGTTGCTGCTTTCCTTGTTAGGAATTTTACTATGTTTCACTTAGGTTTTTTATACTCTACAAATTTTCTAGGGAAAAAAAAGTTTGGAAAATCATTGTGCGACTCTTGAAAATATTTTGCCTTACATTCTCTTGTGGGTGAATTAGGTTTGGTTCCTATTGAAGAAATGTCTTACCTGGAATCATGCAGTTGCTTCCGAAGTAGGTACAGGCATTTCTTTGAAACATTGCCTTCATATATTTAAATAATATATTACTCCAAATTTTTAGTTGTTAGTATGTGCCAGAAGACAGATATTCACAGACATTTAATTATAATCTGAATTTTTTGCCTCCTCAAGGGAGTGTAAAGTGAATTCAATCATATTTCACATATGGGTCAGTTGTCATGACACAGGATGATTTCTAGTCCAGGCATTTATTTAGGATTTGTAGTTTTCTGAGGAGGGGAAGAAGGGGAAAATATTAACTGCTGATAGAAGATATTCAGATGTGGTAAAATTCTTGTCATTTCATTATTAGCATACAAAGGATGTGTGAAATTGTCATAATTTCCTGCTCCCTCTACCTCTCAAAGCACAAAGTAAACAGATGTTTTGCAAGTGACTATTCAGACAGAATCTGTCAGGGCTGGTTTCCAGGCAGTCAGCCCCAGCAGAAATGATGGGGCCCATTCCAGCAGCACGTTTGTGCTCTACGCCTGTGCCTGCTGACCACAGAGCAAAGGTGTGACGGGTGACAGCGAGGGCATCTGCTGTCCCTGCCCAGCTGGGCTGATTGCCATGGAGCCCTGCTGGATCCTGCTGCTGCCAACAGGCTTAGACAAACAAGAAGCTCATCACTCAGATGAATCAAGCCTGCTCTGCAGTCAGCTGAGTATATTTTTGCCAGTTATCAGAAAGATCAGCGATCATTTTACAGGTCTGCAAATGGCAAATACATGATGAAGATATGGGCATTTATACAGGTAAATGCGTGTTTGAGGCATGACTATGCATTAAATCATCAAATACTCAGTGAAATAATTTAGAATACACATAACCATTACACTGAGGGTATGTGTGGGTGTGCATAAATAAATCATAAAATTACAGAAAGATTAATTTTGGAAGGAACCTCCTGGGGTGAACAAGTCCATCTGCCTACTTAAAGCAGGGCCAACTTCAAAGTTATGTCAGGCTGCTTAGAGCCTTCTCCAAGTGAGGTATGCAAATCTTCAGGGATGGAGATGACACAACTCCACTGCATAAGCTGCTTCAGTTTTAAGCTGTTGTAAACACTTTTCTCCTTATACCCAGATGGAATTTTCTCTTGTTGCGACCTGTGATTTTTACATCTTCACCATCCACCATCATCTGTCCTGTTCAAGAGGTGGAAGACTACAACCATTCCTCTTCCTCAGCCTGCTCTGTTTACTGAGCTACACAAACCCATTTCCCTCAGCCTGTTCTGACACGTGGTGTGCTCCTGTTCCCAGCCAGCCTGCCGTGGGATTCTGTTCGATGACACACTGGTATTGCCTAGGAAGGCACTGTGGTGAGGGCACCTGCAGTACCTGCTGGAGATTGAAGCCCCACTTGTTTGTGGCCACCAGTGTGGTTGTGCTAACACCTCTCTTTTTGCCCAGATATGTGTATGAAGGGAGCTTGGGCGGTGCTGAGGTGAGGCAATGACCTGGCAGGTGGCACCCGTGGTGTTCACGTTCACTCTGCAGCCACAAGACACTGTGAAAAGCACATCCCCTGTCTCTGAAGGGTGCCCTAATCAGAGGTGTGCTGAGCACAGCATCCAGCCTGCAGCGAGTTTCGATCTGTCATTTACTCAGCACTACAGGTGGCTGATTTGAGACAGCCGAAATTCCATCTGATGAGACACAACATCCTATTTCAGCTAAAGCTAAATCTGGGGATGTTAATACCAAACAGATTAATTCAGCTTAATTATATTCTGAATTTCTTACCTCCTCAAGGGAGTGTAAAGTGAATCCAATTATGTTTCCTATATGGGCCAGTTGTCGTGACACAGGGTGACTTCTGGTCCAGGCATTTATTTAGGATTTGTAGTTCTCTGAGGAGGGGAATTAAGGGAAAAATATAAAATGCTGATAGAAGAACATATCAAGAGCAGTAATATTATGAACATATTTCAGGTCTTTTTACAAACCAGAGAGGGATTTTTTTTGTCCTCTGAATTTAAGAATTAAAACAGACTGATGACAATATTCATCCATCTGCCTGACCTATTCTCAAAATAAACTCCTTCCACACAAAGTTAACACAGGAATTAACCTGCAGCAAAATCTATGTCTGACCTTTGGTATGTATAATGAATATAGAAAAGCTTAAAAATTTCCTGACAAGTCAACTTTGGCTATTTTTTAGGGCTTGCTGTGCTTCTCTGCAATTTCTGGCATATGTGCCCCCTTTCATTGTTTTATGAAGTGGGCAATAACTGCTCTTCATCTGGAGAGGTGATCTGGTATGGGTCACTCCAGTCTCTGTACATGGCACCCAGCTCACAGCTCACCCATCTCTCCTTCTCCAGATTGGGTAAAGCATGTCTGTTGGTGCAGGGCACAGAGGAAGAATGCCAGAGTGGCTGGCATAGGTAGAGGGGAATGGATCATCTCTCGAAAGGCAGAAATCTAATTCAGGCAGCTCTAGGGTATCTGAGACATTTCTGCTAAGCCAGCAGATATGGCACAGGACATTCAGGGTCCCTTTGGTAGTCTAGAGCAGCAGGCAGGGACCTCTCTGGATGCATGTTCTCAGATGTCATGTGGTCTCATGCAGCATCTCAAGTGGCATTGGACACGTTGGTGTAGGCAGCTGAATCTCATTCTGTGTCACACAAAACCCACAGACCACAGCATTTGCACAGGTGTCAGGTTGTCAGGTGCTGCTGTTCTGCTTGTGTATTGGTCTTCTGGAGGGTAGGAAAGAGTTCCACAAGGATCTGGACAGGCTTGATCAACAGGCTGAGGCCAGTAGTATGAGGTTTAATAAAGCCAAATGCCAGGTCCTGCACTTCAGTCACAACAGCCCCATGCAGTGCTACAGGCCAGGTCAAAGTGGGTGGAAAGCTGCCTGGTGGGAAAGAACCTGGGGGTGCTGGTCAACAGCCAGAGCCAGTGTGTGCCAAGTGTGTGCCAAGAAGGCAATGACATCCTGGCTTGGAGCAGAAATCGTGCGACCAGCAGGGTCAGGGCAGTGATTTGTTCCGTGTACTTAGCAATGATGAGGCCACACCTCAAATCTTGTGTCCAGTTCTGGGTCCTTCAGTACAAGGGAGACATTGAGGTGCTGGAGCATGAGCTTGTCCAGAGAAGGGCAATGGAGCTGGTGAAGGGTCTGGGGCACAAGTGAGCAGCTGAGAGGGCTGGGGGTGTTTAGCCTGGAGATAAGGCAGCTCAGGAGTGGCCTTATGAATCCCTACAACAACATGACAGGGAGGCTGTAGCAAGGTGGGGGGTTGGTCTCTTCTCCCAAGTAATAAGTGATATGATGAGAAACAATGGCCTCAGGTTGTGCTTGGGGAGGTTTTGAGTGCATATTCAGAAAATTTTCTCTACCAAAAGGGTAAAAAGTGTTAAACACTGTAGTGGACTGTTCAGGGAAATGGTTGAGTTGCTGTCCCTGGAGGTGTTGGAAGACATGCAGATGTGGCACTTGTGTCCAAGGTGGACTTGGCAGTGCTGGGTTAATTTGGGTTCATTGGATGCAGTCACTGTCTGTGTCTCTGTGCCAGTGGACATTTGTCAGAGATGCCAAGCAAGCTCTGACTTGTGCAGAGCGAATATCAGTTGGAAGCCAAAGAGAAGAAAAACACTCATTGTTTCTGGTGTGGATTTTCTGTGACTCCTGATCTTCATAGATAGCTTCAGAACCTGATGCTGCCTGAACATGTCTGCTCCATTGCCAATATTGAATTGACAGTTCTTGACCTTCTTTAATCCTTTAGGTTTAACTTTATTTACAGTTCATTTAAATTTAATGGCTTCAGGCAACCATGGGCAGTCATGCCTTACTCTCATTCGAGTTTTTGTTATATGTAAGGACTCTCTGTCTCCCACTGTTATGAGCCTTCCAATCCCAAAGGCTCCTCAGAAGGATCACGGGTTTTGACTTCAGTCAGAGCTGCTCATTGTAGCCACAGACTGGAAAAACACAAAGTAGCTCCAACCAATTTAGCTTGCACAGATCTGTGTTTGTTTTTTTAATGGACTCTCAAGCTTGACTACTCATCCTTGTCATTGACTATACATGAATAATACATGTTGCTTGAACTAGGTGAGAGGAATTCCCAGCTGCATTCTGTCATCATCTACCTGCTTCATGCCTTGGAATATAAAACATGCAAATCTATTTTCTACTATTCAAGACCAAGAACAATATAATTATATATGTTGAGAGTGGTGATTCATTTTCCCTGATTGCCTATATTAATGGCGATGGGGGTTGTCACTGTTAAATAAAATATTGTTGGCTGAGAGGGAAGTCAATGCCAAAGACATCTTATATCAATAGAACTTGAAATATTGCTATTAGGCTTTCAATCCTAGGACTGTTCCTAAGCTTTTTATATATTTTTCATATATTTGTGGCTTTGTAGATTGTTAATGCATGGCTGTAGCTCCAGTACTTTCCTTACCCTTTTCACCTAGCTTTTAGAAAAATTAGGTAACCTTGTAATACATTCCTGAAATACTGGTTGGTCTTATTGTCAGAAAGAGGACCTACACGAAGAACAATTTTTTTCCCAACCAGAATCTGAAAAGTCATAACAATAACGGGGACAAACCTTGCACCAACTCCGAGGGCTCAGCTCAGGGGTGGGTTACTGGGGCAACTGAATCTCCTGTTGGATGTACATGTTAGATATCCTAATTAACCTTATAAAAGTGTTGAAATCCATTGCCATCTGTGCCCATCACCACTGGGACACCTGGAAGCTCCTAATAAAGGTCTGCTTTTTACTTTTTCATTCTACTACTGTTGCAAGGGTTTTTTCTCATTTGATTTTAGGCAACAGAGCACATAAGAGCACTGTGTGAAAATCCTACAGTCTGAACCTTTCTGGGATAGCTGATCAGCATCAGGGTCCATCTCCTCAGAGGCAATCCCCTGTGCCACTCCCCAGGGGTATCTGATCTGGGGTGTTCTGAGTTCTGTATACACCAGCATGTACACCATGTGGTGTGTGTGAGCACATATGCTGCTTTGGGCTACATGGGGCTATGTGGATATTTTCAGTCTGTGTGTAGATCCACAAATTTCCATGGCAGCAAGAGGTTACTGAAGGGAGTGCAAGAGTAACACTAGCAATCAATTCTCTGTGAAAAAGAAAAAAGGGTGATGCAGTTCTTCTGTCCTTTCAGGAAGACACTAGGAGATGTGATGGAAATCCAGGAATGACCTATTCTTTTGGTTCCTCTGCGGGTTTCAGTTTGTTTTTCTTTGTTACAGATCAGTAAGTGTGTTTTCAGAACAAGAAGGTCCTTTCCTTTATAAGTTTCCTGCATTTTTCTGTTACTTTTCTGAGTTGGTAGTGGCAGGTTCATAGCGTATCTCATATGCTGGAGACAGCAAAAGTATTTTAAAATCCTATAATTTATTACAGAGGACACTGCTACAAGCAGCAACAGCAAAAGATATCAGTGCTGTCATAGGACCTCCTCTCAAACTCTGGCATAAACTGGGGTTGGAGACTTTGGTGTTTTAGAGAAAAAGTGCAACAGCTCCCAGGATCCAGGGAGCCAAAATTACACCAAAAGAAAGGCTATCAGCTGTCACAGGGTAGGTCTCAAATCTGCCTACAAATGCTCTCTTTTTGGTTGTATTCATGGCCTGCAAGTTCCATGCTGGGTGTCTCAGAGGACAATAAACCATCATAAATTGATACTTGCACTGTTGAGGAAGGAATGAACAAGTGAAATGGACGAATTCTTGAGCAAAATGTGAGCAATATTGGGGTGTGATGAAAGGCAGAATTGGGCACAAAAACCTGCACCCAGCTCTGCCTGGTCTGGAGAGGACTTTCTACTCAAATAACAGCTGAGGCAAGAAAAACCCTGATTATTTCCTTAAAACACAGTTCACAGCAGTGCTTTGGGCAGCAGGGGCAGCTCTGAGGGAGCACCCATGCCAGGCTGCACTGCCCTGGGAGTGCAGGGCACACAGGTGTGATGGTAGAGGCAAGGGCACTGTGGTGGGGGCAGATAAAGCTGGAAATGGTCCCTTGGCTGTGGCTTGGCTTCTCCTGGGGACATCTGTGGTGTGAGCCCAGCCGGGATGAGTTGGAGCCCATGAACAGGGCAGCTCCACTGGATAGGTGGAAGCTCGTAACACCCCCTTTTCCAGCCAGCATTCCTACCTCTCTGACAGAAATTGTTCCCAGCAACAAAGGGCAGTAACTGGGAAGACAGTGGTGACATGCAAGGAGGGAAGGCTTTCAAAGCAGAGCAACAGAGACATTTTCCAGATGACTGTGCTGCTAGCAGACCTGCAAGTTGAAGGTCTGACTGCCTTAGCACCACTGCAAAGAAACACTTCCAGGCTGTCAACAAGAGAGGAGGTGGAACCTGCAAGAATATTGACCCAATTCCCCTGTGGGCAGTGACTCCCCCATCCATGCCTGTGCCCTATTGACTCTGGAGTGCCTGCCAGACAGTGAACAGTGTGTGTGGGGGTGGTCCTTTCCACTCATTCTTTCCATCAACCTATTGCCTTCTTCTCAAAAGATACTTCATGTGGGAAATCATTGGAGGCAATTTTGTGGACTGTATGGATGATATCCTTATTCACCCACTCTGAGCTTGGAGTCCCTTTTCAGTAGCTCAGTGCAAGTGCTCATTATTTTCACAGGCTCTGCCAGTTATCTAACAGCAGGGACCTCTTTCATCTTCAAGGATCTCAATTTGTTGTGAGATCAAAGGTTTTTCCACTTCAAATTAAGAACACTCATTACTAACACTTTCTAAGTAATATAGGTTCAGGAAAACTTTTCCAGTGAAAATAAGTTGACTGGTTTATGTATTGAGTTGCCACACAAGAGGTTTCAACCAGTGCTAGCAGACTTCTAAAAACTCTGAACCTATTGTTCTAATCTATCTGGACCCAGTTGACAAATAGAATAATGTTTTTGTTTGCTGTTATGCTTGCAGGCCATTTTCTTAGTAATGCTGGCTACATGTTTAGTTCTGGAAGGTTCTGCCTCTACAAGAGAATGAATTTCAGCTTAAATTAGTGTGATTTTTGTAATAACAACTAATAAGATCTGACAAAGCAAAACCAAAATGCATAGATGACAGGAGGAAATGTGTCTGGAATAAACTTCAGTGTGACATAGTCACACTCTCTTAGACTGTCAGAAGAGTGAATTTGTGCAGTGTTGTTTATTCCATGGCTTAAATGCTGTACTGGGCATAGCTGTGACAAAATGAGCTCTCTGTACGCTCTACTGCAGTGTGCAAGATGGTTGCACTCAAAGGAAAAGCTTCATTTAGATAAAATTAAATCAAATTTATGCAGACCCCAGCTGAAAAAGAAGTATTTGTAGATGAAAATATTTTAAAACTTGTTGGAGTTTGTCAAAAATAGATAAGTGGTACAAAGCCTATTTTTCTGAGTCTGTGGAAGACCATGTATGCAATCTCTAGAAATTAGTTGTTTGGGTTGAAAGAGGCAGCGTTTGACACTGATGTGGAATTCCCCAACATGCAACACACAGGCTTTGGGGAGGTGATCCCAGGTCCCTCACCTGGCCTCAAAAACCACCCCAGAGTATCACATTTGTCTTAAGTCATTGCCCAGAGATTGCTGATATTTTCTGACATGTGTTATTCACACAAAATGCTCCACTTTTGATGTTAATGCATTGTGATGCTAACTCCACAATGTTAACAGGTTGGTTAACTCCATCCTTTGGGGATCAGTGAATTTATAAGTCCTTATTGGAGTTGCTCTCCACCAAAGGCAGAATTTTTTTCTGGAGAATAAATGATGAACCATGGGGTTTCAAAACACTCATCATTAAATTATTCTTAATATCCTCATCTAGGTGGGGCTTTAAGGAGAAAAACAAAAAATTCAGAGAAGAGAAATAACTTCCTGCTGCTGACCAGTAGTTTGCTGGGAACTCAGCAACAGAAGACATCTTCCTCTTGTGTAATCCATACACCAGCTAGTGTCTATACCCTCAAGTATGTGCATATAGAATAGTAAATATTGGCATAAAAATGTGCCCATGGACCATATATGATTTCTGTCCTTTTTTTTGAGAGAAGATACCACAAGTTATTAAGCACACTTTTGATTATTGCCAGCACTTCCTAGACCCATAGGGAAAAAAAAAAAAAGAAGAAAGAAGTCTTTTAGACTCTTCAAAATTGCAAATGTTGCCCTAATTTTCTCAGTTTTTCTTTCATAATAAAAACATATGAGTACCTAGCACTGGCAGTCACAAGAACACAATATTAAAGAGTCTTTTTCACTTTAAAATAGCAGATAATTATTTTGGCAGTGGGCTACCTGGTTACTGTGCAAGTGAAACTATTTATAAAGCTATACAGTGGCAAACCACTGGTGTCTGTTTGGTGCTTCGATGTCTCCTGTCTGGATGAATCACGTGAAGTAAACTGAGTATTTGCCCTAGTGAATGGGGACAGGAGTTCATGTCACCTGAGTCCTGGTCCAGGTTCTGCCACAGGATCACTCCTTACCTTGTCCTGACCTTTGATTTTCACAGTCTCCCTTCCATTCAGCTCCAGTGGGATTTTCCTCTGGGTAGGAACCAACTGTAACACAGCAATTCAATGTCCAGTAAAATGAACCTTTCAGTCCCAGAGACACAGAGCTGTTTTTCATGTTGCAAGAGCACAGCATCACATCTCATTTCTGAGTCACATCTCCATGGCTGTAGCCACCCAATCTGACAGGCCTCAGGACCACGGACCTGCAGAGGAATGCCCAGCTCATAGGCAGGCACACATTTGAGCTGGTGGATCTGTTTCCTTTTCTCTGTTTGTCCAGGAACCAGTAAGCCTCTGTACCCAGGAAAATATTATCATAGCAGATTTTTATCTGCTCATCCGTCCTGGAGGATTCAGGTACTCCTGTTCCCATACAGCTTAGTGCTCCCTGATTTGGACACAGCAGAAATGCAGATATGCCTTCCACCATCTCAAAAAAACCTCTGTGGACACAGGAACCTTTCAACTGGAAGGCATCCTTTATCCCAGGCATGGCAGGAGCTCGGTACTAGACTCAGTCTTCAAAATCATCTGTCAGTGACAGGAATCCAGAGCAGCTAGATGCTCCATTTAACTGAAGTTATCCGGGGAACCAGTACTCCTTTATGGGTGTGTTTTTCTCCTTAAGGAGGCGAGGAACCAAATATTGTTTGTGGATGCATCAGCATTTTTTTGGTAAACATCCTTTGAGAATAGTCAGCCTAATTTAAGACATTTCCACAGCTGCCTTATGAGGAGGCTGTGGATCCATATCTGCATTCATCTTGGAGTAAAGCTGCCTTTATCCTCACTAACCTCAGGAGGAATGCTACTAGAGCCAATTGAATTGCAACTGTGTAAAGCCAGCATAAGCAAAGCCAAACATAGAATGCAAAGCATCATGATCCACTAGCTGGGGGAGCAGACAGATGTGCAAGCTGTAAAACTAGTAAGGAATCAAGAGCCATGAGTTGATTCCCAGATCAGCTTGGGTGGTGGGAGCAGCTTGTTCTGAAGCAGAGAAAATGGACCAGAAAGGAGCCTTGTCCTAGGGCAGCTCCTGGTACCCAGTGACCGTGCTGGGAGCAGGCTGGGGATCCCTGCATCAGCTCTGCCCTGGGTATCCACAACAGCAAAGTGTGAGGGGAAGTGAACTTCTCTCCATGCTGGGATTCAGGACTTGCCTTTAATTTTTACAGTTTTATCTATATATCCAGAATGAATGATAAGACAAAGCACATTCCAGTCTTTAGGGCATCTTTTTTTAAGTATCTGCCAGAGTTTCTTCTGACCTAGAAAGTGAAAAAGAACAAAATAGAACTAACAATCCCCACTGCACAAGACCATCATTTAGTTGAAAGTATCTCTGTTCTCAGGCATTCAGCTGAGAATAATAATATATGAAGTAAGAGAAATAGGGAGAGAACACATCTTCTCGCATCTTTCACTATATGAAACTCTGACATTTTGCACTACATTTTTAATTAGCTGGTTTTCAAATATTTATGTTTTATACCAGATCTGGATTTTGGAACAGCTCATTTTAAAATGAGCCTCAAATTACCTCATAAAATAAATAGTGATGTAATATAAATTGTGCATCTCCCTGAAAGTTCTATGTAATTTCAGGGAAAAAAGAGCCCAAAAATGTTCTTGTGAAAAATGTAATTTTTTTTTTTTTGCTTTTGGAAGGCAGAAACTCTCTCTGCTTATTAAAGGACCTCATAGAAACACTTAGATGGTGCTCATGCTCCATGATGGATTATGCCACTGCACCAGGGCATTATCAGCTCCATGGCATTCTGATAATGGATTAGTACTGTAAAACACTGACACTTAAGTGCAGATTTTCCTTGACAAAAATGAAGGTGTTATGTATTGCTCCAAAGTATGGTACCAGGAAGGATATACTAGTTATGATTGAAAGTATGTGAGGAAGAAAGCCCTTCACACTGTGCTAATATTTTCTGCTATATCTTTAACTTCCTTTTCCAGGGAGCCTCTGTAAACTGCCAGTTTCCCTGAAGATATAATAAGTATATAATAGAGCCAAGTCATGCTCTTAGCTAGTATGGTTCATGTATTTTACAGCAGAGTAAAAGGAGTTTGAAAAAAAAAAAATACCATTTCATGCATGTATATGAAAAAAGTTCATTGATTTACATATGATCATTTCACAGTCTGTACTGTGTGTTTAACAGACAGCACTGTCTTTGTGATTGCCTGCACTGAATGGCTGCCTTTCATGGATGAGATGGCTTCTTTTAACTTGTCTGAAATGCTGAGGTGAGGTGGCTTCAGCAGCATCAACTTATCCTGCATTTGCATTAAAAGCTACAGCCTATCAGCTTTTATATAGTAAAAAGGCTTGTGGGACAGTGCAACTAACTTTGTTGAGCTATGTGTTTTCATAGCAGGCTTCCCCCTGCAGAGTGAGCACAGTAAAACTATTGGGGAGACTGATCAGCTGCCCAAAGCATTGTTTTAACAGCTAAGACAAGATGAATAACTGGGAAAGTGTTATCCTGTAAAAACCTGTGTTGGGCTACATGCTGATCTCATGCTACTGAGGAATAACCTGAGGAATAGCAGGGGAACCAAACCCAGATCTGTTTTCTCAAAACGATACAAGTGCAACGCTGTAAAATTCAAGTCTGGCCCTCTCGCTTCAAACTGGAGATTATTCTGAAGGCACTTCCCTGAGGAAACAAGAAATGTCTTTTAGGAAGAGCTAACACACTCTGTGTGTGCAGCAGCAGCCTGGCCAGTGATTGGCACATGGATTTTTTACCAGAGGAAGGACAAGGGAATAATTTCATCACTAGTACTCTTTAACTACTGTAGGGAGAATATGAAGGAGCTATGGATTCAAAATCCAGTTTAACCAACGCTTATGGTTTCAGGCAAATTCCAAATCTGCAGCCAGGTGAGGTTTCTGTGTTATTGGATGAAAGATGTGACACAGTGCATCCAGAGAGATGGCAGAAATGTAGGCAGAGAAATGGGCTCTACCATGGACGACGAGGAAGGAAACGAGCACTGTGATGCTGAAAGCTTTAGCAGTAGACAGCTAATGTGCCATGGTTTCTGGGCTACAGCTGGCCTTAGATGTAACCTGATGGAAGAGCTTTCCTTCTGTCTGAATCAAGAAGAAATTAGGTACTTTTTTTCCTTCTGGAGTCTAGGCTGGAGAACAGTGTTGCAGCCACAAGGGGCTGAGCACAAAGTGTTTTGGGGAGAAGGAAAGGAAGCTCTTCAAGCCCCAGCTGTGGAAGTTTGGGAGCTGCATGGATGAAGCCATGTGCAGGGAAGCAGAATGGTCAGCAAGAGAGGATGGGCAAAGAACTTGGAGAGCACCCAAAGGGCATGGCCCAACAGAGCTATTCCTGGTGCAGGCTGCAGAGGCTGACTCAGACTTGAGGAGCAAGGAAACTGTCCTGGCTTGGTTCAGTCATGCTCAGGGGAAAGG
Organism: Parus major; assembly: GCF_001522545.3. Lineage (NCBI taxonomy): Eukaryota > Metazoa > Chordata > Aves > Passeriformes > Paridae > Parus > Parus major. Next base: position 17,182,520 of record NC_031768.1, read on the forward strand.
AAAGGATTTTGTAAAATAAGATACTTCCTCAAGAAATCCCTGACAGCTGCTAACTTCCCAAGAGAATCAGATGGGACACACAACAAAAGTCAATAAGCTACAGCATCACAGCACTTGGTAAATCTTGTACATTTTAGCAAAATTTATAATATTGGCTTTTGTGTTTTCTAGACATGTCTTTGAAGTCACAGCTTCTAAAACTACTTAAGCACTGGCTGCCATGATAACAGACATGCTTAGACTGTTGTGCAGCTTGGCAATGAATTTAGGTGTCAGGTTTTAGTTTGTATTAATTGACAATGTTCTGTGGAAATCAATGGAACTGCACAGCTTTGCACAACTTGAAAGCATTGCCCTTCAGTAGCAGTTTTTAAGCAGAAAGAACAGGGCTCTGGTATGAAAAAAATGTCATACATGGGCTTTTTACTTATTTATTTTTAGTATTTTGGAAATGTATGGTAAGGAAAAAGTGATTTCTAGAATAACCAAGGTTATTTATGTACTCTAGCATTAAAGGTTTGACAGTACTGGGAAATGCCTTTTTTTTCTATAGCAATCAAAATAGGTATCTTAAGGGAGAAAAAAAACCCATGAATGATGACATGCAAATCTAATTATGCATTGAAGTCCCTCTGCCATAATAGAAATATAGAAGTCTTAAACTTATTGGTGTGCACAGATCCCTTTTACCAGTGCAAGGAGCCAGTCAGAGAAACCATAGGGACCCTTTCTCTTTCTCAGTGAGTTTCTTACTGAAAGTTTTATTTCTAGAACCAAGGTTTTTTCAAACACTGTTGGTATCTTCCTGTGGATACTGATGCCTTGCCAAGAGAATTTGCTTTGATGTTGCACCAAGGAGAAATATGGTCCACAAGGGGGAACACTATTTCACAGTGTGCAGCTCAGCAATACCATACTTGTACATGCCTTGCCTATTGTATAAAAAAACCTTCTTTTCAAAAACTTGCTATGTGCCTCACACATTTCCCTATGCCAAGAATCAGGGTGTTCTGAAACAGTTCTCTGGTAAGGCAAAATAGGTGTGCAAACCCTGAGTACTACTAATGGACCTAATGGAAAGATTGTAAGATTCTGCAAAAAATGCATGTATCTTATAGTTCATGGATTTGTGTGTGGCAAATTTAGTTGACAAAGAAGTTAAAACATGAGACACAAGGAAATTTATCTCCCCAAAGTATAAAAATATATTTGATATGGAAGCATATATGTCATAGGGATTTCTACCCTGCTAATTCAATATTATTTTCCTATATACATTTTAGGATGGTGTATTAAAAAGTTGACATCTGATTACCAAGTTTCTACTCAGCTTCAAAATAGTCTGATACAATGCCACAGAAGAACACCCCATCATACCTATATTTCACACAAGATAACCTGGCAGGGTGACATAAATTAGAACCCAGACCTCTTTGAAATGCCAATGAGCTGTTCTTTTTATCCAGATCAGTGGAAAAGTCTAATTAATTTGGCAGAATTCTTGTGTCCTCGATTACAACATCTGCTCTGCTGTGGAATGATCCAACACAACCATCTGTCTTTCACCATGCAAAGCAAGTGGCTGAGGGAAGATTTAATATTTTTCGACAGCAAAGGTTAGAAATGAACACAATATCAAATTTAAAGCCGTGTTCTTCAGACAGTCAAGGTTAACTACTGGAGTTATGCATAAACCAGCATATTGGATTGGAGAGAGGTGGTTTGTGCCAGCACGTCATTAGAGAAGGACGAGCAGCAAAGGCACTCTCTTGGAGCTCACAGGGTTCATTACTATTTTTGACTTGACTAGCTAATCAGCATCAATCCCAATATTATGCCTGAGGAGCCTTTTTGAGGCTCTCTCAAGCAGAGTATCATCTTGCAATCCTAAATGTGGTCTTCACTTTGAAATTAGCCAACAGCTCAGTATCAATGGAAACAGCAGCGGGAAAAAACTTCCTTCTCTCCATCGTGACAGCCATGCCAGCAAAACCCACAGTGTATATCGAATTATGCAGCAGACAAGTAGTTCTGTCAGCTTAAATATCCTTGTTTTGAGAGACAGCTTTACCTTTACCAGTTTAGGGGGATTCTCCTGTGGCTGCCAGGGTTGGATTACCCAGAAGAGCCACATGTCCATGGAGAGAACATACCTGAGAGGTGAACCTGTGTCCTTCATAGCTGTGTCCTCCATCAGGCTTTGCTTTGGCTCCCTCACAGCCAGGTGTGAGTGGCCAGGTGTGCAGTTTAACAGCCCCTGTCAGAATGAATGTGTGTGCTTAGTTCTTCTTTTAGAGACACAAATCCTGGTTTCCAGGAGCTATCAAGCGCTTCCAGTGGGAAAGTGTTGCTTGCACACACTCCCTGGAGTATTTTTATTGTAAAATTACTGGTGCAAAATACCTCTCTGACTGATGTGGAAAGTCCTGCAGTCTGTAGGGCCAATGTGGGGTGGATCCATTCATTTCACTGGTAGGAAATGCTGACTGCTCAAAGGGCAACAGCATCACAGTTCTGCAATCGTTCCATGACTTGCAGCACCAGTTTGGCTCTGGTTATGTAAAATGCATTAGCCATGTGAAACTGCATCTTGTTTTGCCTGTCCACTAAAGGTAGACAGAGGCTTTCACAATAGAGCATACCATTAATAAGTGTCTTCTTACCACATCAGACCGATGACAGCCAGCTGTGAAGACACTGCTGTGCTGCCAAAAGACGTAAATTTGGGTTTAAGAGAAAACAATCCAGCATTGTTCACTGGTGTATCCATACCTACCATAAAGTACTGATATGGAAGGGCAACCTGAGGCTTGTTTTGTCCATAGATTCAGTATTGCAGCCTGTTCTGCAGGGATATAGGTCCTGTATCCTTCTCTGATTTTTTCCTGTCACACTCAATTTGCAGCAGTGCAAAGTTTTATCCATGCAGTTCATTGGACTTTTTCCATGCATCTCATTTTCTTTCCTCTTCTTGTTTCACAGTTGTGCCTGTATTTTACTCTCTTACTTTGTGAGAGTCCTTTGCTTTTGCTGGGGTTGTTGGAGTTTTTATTTATGTATTTATTTAGCTTCTAAGGAGTGCCAGTGGCTTTCCTTGGTGGCTGCATTGGAAGCAGCATGAGGAGATGAAGGCAGCAGCCTCCATGGAGTGATCACAGAAAGCCACTGGGTTTATTTACAATTCAGTCCACCACTTTCATATGTGTTGGCTCCAAAACAGCAGTTCTATCTGCCAATTGCTGCTGCCCAGACTAAAGAGGGAGACAATCTGGCATTTGCTGTGCTTTCCTGATCGTCACCCAAAGCCCACTGAATTCAGTTTCTACAAACTTCACTGGTCTTCAGGGAGCATGGCAAGGTCCTCACACCCCATGGCAGGAGCTGCTGTAGATGTACCCCCATCATACTCAGCCTGACTTTTCTTCTCCTCTCCCCAGAGCAGGGAGACTGTGCAGACCTTGCTGCTTATTAAAGCTCTGAGTTAACATTCTGTGGTAATTTGTTTGGCCTGAAAGGTAGCTACAGTAAATGTGTTACTGGGAACACGCTCCTTTTATTCCTTCCCTCCCCAATGCCTCTCTAAAGCTGTGGCTTGCACAGACTTTAATTAGAGAAGAGGAATTTTGCATGCTTTCCAGCTGAGCTTTCTTGGATTTAATTGTCATTTTAGCTTTTATTTTTATTGAATTTGTAGCAAAACAAATTGGTGTAATCCTCCAATCCAAAATAGATATAATCCTCTAAACCAAAAGGGAATGTAGTAATGGAAGGAGAGCTATGATAAAAATAACCCACTTTTCTCTGCCAAATATCTCCATCATTCAACAGAAGCTACCTGCTGTCATAAAGACCAAAATTCCTTATTTCCACAGCACTATTTTGCTTTCTTGAGTTTCTGGGTTTACTAAAACTGTTTGAATGACACATTTTATCTATTTTTTAACTTATTTTTTGAAAAAGGTAATAACATTGGTTTCAGTCCAGAGTTCAGGGTCATTGCTGACAGCCACAGACTTCAGCAAGATTTTGGCTTAGCTGTTTCCTTCATTCTGTGGTAATGAAAATCCCCCTTCTCCAGAATAATAATTCCTCTTAAATGAAGCTGCCTCTGTGCGAGGGTCTGATGTGTGCATCAGTGACACATCTGGCAAGAATGAATGGGCTTCATTAAGGAACATCATCTGACAGGTGACATGCCAAAGCCATGGCACACAGATTACTTGTGGCCAGTGTCAATTCTTTATGCTGCCAGTTCAAATACAGCCCTGCTGGGGATGAGGGTGACACACATTGACACCTGGCATATGGCAACAAAGCTTCTGCATCTCCAAGGAGGGAAAGGTGAAAACATTTGTGTCAGCTATAGTGGAGGTAATCAAAACTCTTGTGACAAAGTGAATTAACTTGTTTTTCAAGTGTGGATGGCAGACATAGGTTTAGTAGGCACAGAGATTAAGATCTTGCTTAACAAAATTTCCCCCCGTGGTGGGGTTTAGGAAAAATTTAATCATCTAGGCCACAGGCAGCTTTCCAAACCACCCTAAATAACTCCCTTTAACCACTGTGTGCCATGGTGCACACACACACTCACACACAGAGTCATCCATCTGTCTGCTTTACAGGCTGGGTGCTTGATATCCCAAATTCACCTGAAGAGTGTCCTCTGTCCCAACAGCCCAAAGCCTGTAGACTGAACTTCTGGGTGTGGGATTTGAGCCTGCTCTGGTTAAGGATCACCTTGGTCATAGGATCACATGCCTCACAAATCCTGCAGTACCCTCACCAGGGTATTTTGTGAGACATCATTGCTAATACAGATTTGTTCTTAAGTAGTCACTTACTCCCCATTACCTGCTCTGGATCCTGAGCACTGGTGGCCACAGAGGGTGACCTGGGCATTTGAACATACTTACATTAGATATGAAGGGCTTTGTTGTAACTAGGGACTCATCAGCTCTCCTAACTCATGGTCTGCACCACCTACAGTAAGCCTACATCCTAAATCCCAGGTATTGTACCACCTGCTGCTGCTGCCAAGCTGGGAACAAATGAGACCTGAAATTGCATTTAGAACAGTCAGTGGTTCTCTTTGCAGTCCCACAGAACTAGTAAGAACCAAAGGCCTGTGCTATTTGTACTAGCACTGGCTGGGGCTCAGACAGGTGGAGGAGTCCAGCTCATTGTTGGGGTTGAATAGCTCCTGGCCTGTGAGCAGCCCAGGGACTGCACCACCGTTATTCACCAAGTTAAGGCTGGGGATAGAATGAGGATGATGGCCAGAAAAAGGTGGAAAAGTAACATTGGTACTGGACCCTGAATGGTCTGCAGGCCTACTACAAGATGTGCTGCCAGCAGTGTAAATGATGTGTTGTTCAGCCTTGAGGAGGGGTTGGAGATAAGGCAGTGACACAGTGACATGTGTCAAAATTAGAGTGTAAGCTGCCATGAAAGGATGACATAAGTTTGTTGGCTAACCATCAACAGTTTACCATGGAAGGAATTATTTCCAGAAACAAATTACTTTCATTTAGATATCTGGTGAAGATATAGCCAGTGTTCAGACAGCATTTGAGTAAGAATTTAGATTAGTTTATCCTTAGGGGAAAAAAGGCCAGAGGACTTTTTGATAGATTTTGAAAGGCCTGCAGAGACAAGGTGATATTGGACAAATAGAAGTGACTTTTATTTGATTCCAAGATAGGCTGTGGCTAAGACTGGACCTATATCACTGTCCCCATCCTGCTTTCAGGCAGTAGAAGTCTGAAGGAGGCTTGTTGGCAGGCCATGCCCATGTGATTGAATTGCTTTGGTTTTTGAGGATGCCTGTCACTTGCCTCAATATTAAAAGGTAGATTTTATTTGGGGCTATATTAGGCTCTGGGCTAGAGGAAATGAAAAGGTAGGTTTGCAGCTGGATTTCCATGGAAAATGGAAGGCTGGTAAAGATAGGATGAGGTGTGGTGTGGGTGAATTAAATGGTGTTAACAAGAGTCACTGGAGTGTCAAAGAATAGGTCAGAGAAGGCATTTAAGAGCACACGTAGTGTTAAAAGGGCTGAACCACCAGATTTGTCACTGGGTTTTCCAGTTACAGATGAAAAGAGCTTTGTGTTAGATTGGTTTAATGAAAGTCAGTCTTATATCTTTACATCTAAAGTTAGGACTAGAGGGAGATTTTTTTAATGGCAAAGACAGAAGATGCAGTGTTATGTTTGGGCTCTACATTGTCCATTATGTCTGGGCTTACTAAAATTTTATTGTATGACGTTATTTTCTTCTTCTTCTTTTTTTTTTTGGTTTTTTTTTTTTTTGCAAGGATTGCCAGTCTCTGATAGAAAAAAGTTTAGATTTAGCTTTAAAAGCAAAGGTTTAGACCAGCAGAATTGAGGAATACAATTTATAGCTTGTTCCCAGGAGAAGTGATCAACTTCAGTGAAATTCTTTCAGGGTGAACAACTTCACAGCCATTGCAGAATGTTGTCAGGTTTTGAGAGAGAGCAAAGGTAAAGGAGAAAGATTTGCTACTCTTACTTGGCAGGGCAGGTATTGACAGGCAAAAATGGCATCATCTTAGCATTGAAGATGGTCCCTGGAACGTAAAGGATAGGGTTTGTTTAGGGAGAAGACTTGCCAGAAAGGTTGCTACCAGCAGGGGAATTGTGACATGCAAAGTTGGGTGCTAAATGTGGATAATGGTGAGATGAACAAACACCCAGAATCTGCTAGAGGCCACTGGATTAGAATGAGAACCAGTTGTAGTAGGATCAACTAGTGTGGAAATACTTTTGAAGCTGTTTGGTTTATGATAGATAAATTTATAAAGTTTTAATATTTGAAAAAATGTTAGGATTCAGTTTTATTGTTGTTAGGGGTTCCTAGGGCATTCACTGGGATATATTATATATCAGCTTATTACAAATGAGGTTAAAAAGCAAGGTGGTTTTGTGTCTGCTGAGTCCCTCACACTACACAAAGACTGTAACCCCAAATAAAACCTACCCTAAGACAGTTAACTAACCTACTCAACCTCTTCCACCTCTATCCTGACTGGAGTCTATAGACTCATTAGATCTTTATCCAGGGTGTCCAGACACCTATTGTAAGCCTTACAGTGTCAAGGATTTTGAAAAGGTCTCAGAGTAACAAGTCTGCAAGACCAGTCTGTTTTTTTTTTTCTGGTGGAATTCTGAAAGGTTGGTTGACCAATGATATCAGCTTTTCTCATTTTTTTTTAATAGTGTTTCAAAGATACTGAGCCTGGAGCCTTCAATGATTTATGGCTATGTTTCTCATTTCAGTCCATGGAGGTTGTAGCACTGCTTTTTTATGAGAACATTTGAAACTAGTACTGCTATTACCAGGCATGGGAAAAATGCCTTGACTTTTGTGGGATTTAGGTCAGTATTCAGGATAATAAAAGGACTTGAAGAACAATTTCCTTCATGATTCATCAAACTCCGGCAGCATAACAAATTGAACAGATTGTTGGGCTTGAGGTTGCAAACCAAACAGTAGAATTGCAAGATTTCAAAATGGAGAAACAAGATTCAGCACAAAGGTGTTGAGCCAGATTAGGGTCTGTAGCTGAAGGTTGTGATTAAGGGCATTCTTTGAGAAAGCAGTTCTGATTATTCAACATTGTTCAGTCCATTAGGCCAGGCCGGGAGGTTAGTTCCCTGTAGCTCGTGAGAGAAACTTTATTTAGGGTGAGACAGATTTCAGATTCATGTTTAGAATTGGTTTTGTTTGAACAGAACACATTAATATTTTTTATGACAAAGATGAACAATGTTTTGGTAACCTGACATCGACCATAATTTTGGTTTTGCAGTTAGGTTTTGTTAGATTTTGCGATGTGCTAGTAACCCTTGATGGCATCAGGTCACCTACTGCCCTGGTGATCTTGGAGGACAAGCTTCTTATCACTACTCCCAACCCTAACTAGAGTCCAGTGGAACTTCAAGCCTGGGCTGAAACAGCAATACTATTTAGTCTTCTGTTTTCTCTTGCCGTTATAGCTTATTCCCTCCCCTCCTGCAAAGTCTTAAAAAAAGAAAAGGCTAGGCTTGTACCTCAGTTTTCCTAATTTTAGTCCTAATCCCAAAGATGACTCAGTCACAAGATCCACTTCTGCTGCAGAGCTGCTCATCAGCTATTCTTCCCCTCCAGCACCAATCTTCACTCTGGCTTTACAGGACTTCCTAAACCAAATGGCTGTATGGTATAGTTGATATCAATACTAAACCCAACCCTAAACAGAAATTCAAACCTGGCCCATGTCACATATACAATAGATTAATGTCTGCTGCACTGGGCTCATTAGGATTTTGTATCAAGTCTAGATTTTGACATGCACTCGTCATTCCCCCTTATTCTCCTTCCCCATCAGTGGTACTATGGGATAGGCAGGCTAAACCAGACTGTGGCCAAACCCAGATGTGTAACAAAATCAAAAACAAAACCATCAGAACCAGCCATGGAGTTTTCCACCTTTCTTATAAATTAAAACTCAGGAAAAGTCCTTTCTTAATGTTAACCTTTTTAACCCCTGTTAAAGCTCCAGTGATTTTTCAGTGCCAAATTGTCTTTGAAACAATATTTTCTTTCTGCCTTATAAAAGAAGATTGGGTACTGGACAGACACAGAGTCTAGCCTGTGAGGAATAACTCAGTGACCACCTGGATGAAAATGTGACATACAGTGTAGGAGTCCCAGCATCCCATGTTAACTTCAGTGAAGGACAGGATGGGAAGAAAAAAGGTGAAGGAGGAACAGAAGCCTTCCAAGCCGCTCTGGTTCAACACTAGGATGTTTGAACTCAGATCAGTGTTTTGCTTGTATCCAAAAATGTGAGGTGAGGCTACTGGGCATTTCCATGGTACAGTGCTTGAACAAGGCTGGTCACATAATTTTGAAATTATTATTCTTTCTCCCAGGATGGAAAGGGGAGAAGCTTTGAAAGAGAAGCTGCATAAACCTTGCTGCACATCTTGCTCAGATGTATTATTCCAGGCAGTGTTAGATGGCTGCAATGGATAACACAGCCTCTGCTGTACATCAATCAATACATATTTTTGGAAGTGCAGAGGCTGTAAAGAGGAAAAAAAAAAACAAACACATTAACTCATGTCAAAGATGAATTTGGGTGAGAATTGGTGCAAAACCTAAGTTAGGTTTCCAAAAAAAGACAGCCTTTCCAAAAAGAATACATGAAAAACTTTCTGTCTGTCCTGTTTTGGTAGTAGTTGAGTCTTCAATGTCTGTTGGCTTCTTTGTGTTACAGCATCCTGGAAGTCCTTACTCCCTTATGCATGTGCAACCAGCACCAAAACTTCCATTTCCCCCAATGTATGATTTGCATTGTAGAGATCTATCTGTAACTAATCCCATAAGACCAAAGCAGGAATGGATTTGTGATCCTGTTGTAAACATCCTGTTAGATAATGCTTAAGGAAGCCCTTTGCCTTTCAACAATGGGAGCCAGCTCAAGCATGTTAATGAAGGATGTGCTGCTGCTCTTGTCTAGCCTGGATTCTTGATTCCCAGGTGAATTAGAGGTTGAATCATTGTTCACATTACCTAATGGCAGCTGGGAAACAGGCCTAAGGCCTGTAGAGTTTAGCAAATATTTCAATTTTCATATTTTCCCCCAATTTTTGTGTCAAATGAGTGCTGCACAGCTAATGTGGAGAAGGTTCAAGAAAAGCTATTTAAATACTCTCCCTGATATGCAATTTTTGAAAGCCCAGAGGGAGTCCCTATGAATTGGAGACTAAGTGCATGAATGGCTGGAGTGCATGGCAGCCTTGGGGTATTGGAAGAATATGTGTGATACCAAGAGGGACTGCTTTTCTGTGTCTTTCAAATGGAACTCTCACTGCACACTGCAAATGTAATACACCACAGAGACCTCTTCCTAATCCAGTTCATTTGGAGGAGTATTCCAGGTGGATATTTTCTTTCCCTTGGGATGCTTTGCATTTTCTCTTTGCTTGCTAACTTTATGACTTTGAAACAAAGGCCGTGTTTTGTTCTGCACCTCTCAGACAGGAAACAATACTGCTTGTGAGGAGTCAGAGAAAATCTCTCTGGAGGAGAAGGCATCCTCCTCTCCCCCTGTGGCCTCTGTAGCAGGCTGTGTGCTGAGGGATGGTGAGGGGTGCTGCTGTTCTGGCTGCTGCTGCAGTGATAAGCTGTAGCTGCACACCATTTACCTGGCTCATGGAAGTGTGTGTCTTCCTCAGGGGTACTGGGAGGCACCAGCAGTGCACCCTGCACACACCAGCACCTCTCTGCTACCTCAGACAAAAGCACTTTATGGATAGACCATATGCCTTTTCCTTCTGGTGGTTTTAAGCTGTTGCTTACCACCTCAGCTCCTGCATGGTGGGAAGCCAAATAATTCATTATACAATTAATGTAAGTCTGACACTCTTGGGGGAAACGCTGTAATTAATTGGGAGTAATGTAACTGTTATGCTACAGAGGAGAAATTAGCAATGTTTTGTCACTTAGTGTAAAGAATTATCAGAGGGCAGCTTATTACCATACTAACTGCTGTACTTTAGTTATGAAGTCACAAACTGTCTGCAACATAATTTAGACATTCTCTGCTGTAATGCACCAATACTATTGCCCAGATGCCAAATTCTGTTTCGAAATTTTTTTAGTCTAAATCCTTCAAAAGTCCTCAGATGACATTAACATTGAGAGTCTGTCAAACACAGTTTTCTCAAGATGATAAATTATTTTAATGACATATTGACTGACTAGGAGAACTGATAACAGTTCCGTTTTATAAAAGGGATGCATTCAGATATTGGGACAATTACTGCACACAAGCAGGTGTTATTCACACCCCATCTTTTCTGGATTTACTGGATAATTATGTAAAGATATGGATATTTCATCACATCCACAGAACCTTTCACTCCCATGTTTTATTTTATCTAGTTTTGAAATGAAGTTTATTGTACACTAGGCATACTAATAAATACCAATAAGCATCATACTAATGCTGGCATGGCTGAAGTTGGTTGATGAGAGATGGTAGATCTCTGTAACAAGTAATGATGTGAGGTCAACTGACCAACTCTGCAAAATAGATAAGGAGAAAAATTAAGAGGAAGGAAAACAAGGAGTCCAGCACATGGCACTATGCACAGCTGATGGTGAGAGCATTCCTGTGTGCCCCCCTGCTCTCCTCTGGGAAATCCCAGACTGCTTCAGCCATTGAAAAAGCTTCTATTGGTTTCTAAGATGTATTTGTTGTTTTCCTTGTTATGCTGTTTCTCTTGGTGAAGACTCTAATAATATTCAAACATCTTCTGATATAGGAATTATTAGAGAAGGCAAAAGCCTGTAAATTAATAAAGCCTTGCAGACAAGAGGAGTGGCACTCAGTCTTTATGTTTCCACTTGATCTCCATGGTATCCTGTTGTGCCTAGTTATTAGTGTGTCAATAGATATCTGCCAGAAAGAGCTCTAGCTGCTGCAAGCATGAGCATGCTACTTCACTTCTAAAAGACCTTCGTTGCACATTTTTAAAAGACCATTTTTCTTCCCTCCTCACAAAATCCTTTGTAGACAGAGACCCAGGGGATCAGCTGGCCTGTAACAAGACATTATTTCTCATGTCTGTCTTCAGCTGCTTGTGCAAATTCACTACTCTGATTAGCAGTGCTTGAAATTGATACCCAGATACACATGGCACAATTTAGTTGACAAAACATGGGCCTCAGGGGGTTCCTGCCTGACCCTTAATGCTTCCCTCACGAGGACATGGGTGTCCCTCATGCCTTATGTCCTGTGACCACATTTTATGCCAAAAAATCCTGGATACCTTGGCTCATCTCCAAGGGTAGCAGTCATCTCCTTGCAGGCAGTGGACTCTTACCCATGGTTTGGTGTCCCTGGGCTGGTGATGCTACAGCCATGAGCAGCAGATGCTGCTGGGATCACAGCCCAGCCTTGCTGGGCAGCTTTGCCACTCGTGCTAGTGGCAAAAGTCCCCTTCTCCTTGCATGGCCTGGCTCCACAGCTTTGCCTCACGCTGACTTCCATGCCAGGCAGCTGTGGCACTGCCCCAGCCCCCCAGGGCCAGCTGTGCTTCCCACCGAGGGCACTGGGACCAGGGGCTGGCTACAGCAGGACATCTGCAATGCTGCTCCGAGGGCTGGGCACTTCGTCATCTCTGCCCCAATTACACAACACCACTTCAAACAGATTTACTGCACGTGTCTGTGTTGTACCTCATAGCACAAGCAAAACCAGAGCATCATTACAATAACATATGTTAACAAAAAAAACCAAACAAAACCAACTCTCAGTAGTGTGGTTAAGAGTTTTAATGGTCTAAGGGTAAAGGTAAATATTTTTAGACTAATTCTGTTGAAAGCAATGACAATACAGACACATAGATACTAAAAAAAATATTCTATTACTTTATTTTTCCGAGTCTTAAGTATGTCTTTACTGGGAAATTCCCTTTGTAAAAGTTACCTGTCATTCTTCTCAAGCCCAGTAATTCATTTTGGCATGCATTTTTTTATTGTCCTTCCCATGACTTGATGCCTGCACATTGAGGAAAATATCTAAACCCAACAAAATTTTTTTGCCCATTTGTCTCTCCATTCTCGAATTTAGCTCATGTAATGACAGTCTGGATTTTTTATAAGAGATCAGTATATAAAAAATTATTTATGCTTAGCATTTAGATGCACAGACATATGATAAATGGTACATGAGGTTTCCAATAGTTGATATTAGATAAGACATTAATTTTTTTTGTTATTACATATGAGGAATTGGCAAGTTAATTAATCTTGCCCCAAGTGTCACAAAAGTTTGTTCCTTGCTGTCTCCTTTTCTTAACGAAGTTACTTGAAGGTGTTTTCACTGGATTCATTAAGGCTTTCCACAAGCATAGTTTTGTGATGACAAGGACCTGTAGTCAAGAAACACCAACATTACAGTGAGTAGTCATTGTTATTTATCATCTTTGCTGTAGACCTGGTGAAAACAGCTCCTAAAAATGATAGCAGTGTTGCTACAGAAATCAGTGACATATCCCACAGGGAACAGCCTAGGAAAACTCTCCCTTTGATCCTGTTAATATAAATCAACCTGACAATCAATGTCAAGGATGACTGTCAGCCACAAACTAGCATATAAGGGAAAGAAAAAGGCTTCTTAGGAAAAAAAATTGTGATGGACAATTCAGCTAATGTTGATATTATCCCTAAGGACAATTATTTATAAGTCTAAGGTCAGGCATTTGAGAATAAAATATTAGAAAATTCAGCTTTTATTGTTAGTGTCAAATCCTGCATTTTTCCTTTGGGGAATAAACAGATTTTCACACATAGAGTTAAAACTGTGTGACAGCTAAAATGTAGGAAGTAGCGAAGTCTTTGTTTATATTACCCTGGGTTATTTGGTGTTCTTATTGCTAGTTATATAATAAAATAATGAAGTCATATTGCTTTGTTTATGTTCAGTTGTCAAGGAGAAGGAGCAATACTCTCTGAGCTATCCAACATGCCTCCCAGCCTTTTTGATTAAAAAAGACAATTGCTCAAGATTTGTGGAAGCACCTCACCACCTGTATTAGGAAATATCTCTCTCTAACAAATTCTGTTGTGAAACAACTTCCATTAAGAAACACCTTCTCTCCCTTTACCCAAAGAGGCAGTGGGACTGTAATGAGCGCAGGTTGCCACCTTGTTCTGCACCTTGTGCACTGGTTCTGGTCCCAAAGGTTTTGACTTCCAGTTGTGATGCTGTTTATGGCTCATGAGCCAGGTAACTCCACAGCACCACAGATTAGCCTGTTCCTTTGTTGTCTCTCAATAAAAATAAATATCCTTGGATGATAATAAAATTTTCCTGGACTTACTGTCAATGATTTATTGTGACTCTCTGTAGAGATTTATCCAGGTGTGAGACAGCAGATATCCCCAAGCAGCACATCACAAAAGGTAAAAAAAAAAATACAAAGAAGAAATTATGGCATTTTTTTCACAATATAGCAATAAACAGAGGGTAAAGTTTTGAGCATTGAAACTTGCACTTCTATGACATTATCAGAAATCTAATGGCTGATGCTTGTATGTGCCTGCTTTTTCAGATTATGGCTCTGCCTTTTGGGCTGTCACTGCAGAAGACATTGAATCAATTACTTGTCTGTGGAAACCATGAAAAGCAAAGGCAGCCTGGTGCTCAGAACAGTGTGGTGAGCAGAACTCAGTCTAGGGACAATCTGCAAGCATTCATCTCCTCCTGCCTCTCCTTTGATCTGGGACAAGGGGTGTCACTCCATTACTGCCAAGAGGGTAAAGCACATCCTGAACACATGATGAACATGTGTCATGGCTGAAGAATTTGGGTTTGTCTGGTTTGGAGAGAAGGATGCTGAGGGAAAGTTTGGTTCCTCTCTACAGCTTCCAAAGAAGGGGAAGCAGTAAAGGGAGGTGCTGATCTCTTCTTCCTGGGTTCCTGTGACAAGATGCATGGTAGGGGTTCAAAACTGCACAAGGAGAGGTTCAGACTGAATATTAGAAAGCATTTTTTTACTGACAGGATGCAAAACACTGGGACAGGCTTCCTAGAGAGATGGTCAATGCTCCAAACCTGTCAGTGCTTAAGAGACATTTAGACAACTCCCTTAAAAACATGCTTGCTACATTTGGTCCACCCTGAAGAGGTCTTGCAGTTGGACTAGATCATCCTTGTAGGTCCCTTCCAACTGAGCCATTCTATTCTATTCTATTCTATTCTATTCTATTCTATTCTATTCTATTCTATTCTATTCTATTCTATTCTATTCTATTCTATTCTATTCTATTCTATTNTTCTATTCTATTCTATTCTATTCTATTCTATTCTATTCTATTCTATTCTATTCTATTCTATTCTATTCTATTCTATTCTATTCTATTCTATTCTACTCTATTCTACTCTATTCTATTCTTATTCTATTATGTTTATGTTTATGTTCTACGCTATTCCCCAAATTATCTGAGTTAGGAATTTGACCAAGCAGTTGTCAGCATGTTTTACAACACAGTTTTCCTCCAACTTAATGAAAGAGAGTAATGCTGATGTTAGAAGTGTTTAGTATGCTTTTTTTGTGGCATCATCAAGTGAGCAGATTTTACTCCATGTTTTAAACTGTATTATTGTATACAACACATAAGTACAAAATTTTGTACACAATACCCAGAACATAATTTTGCAGAGTTCCTACATTTTAAAATTTTGGATTTATTTGCATCTTATACATTTTAGTAAATCATAAAAATACTTTGCACAACTAACATTCTCACTTGTTTCAAGGTTACAAAGACTGAATGCTTTATTCCCTACCAGAGTCTCCCACATCTCCATGCCAGCAGGACACTGAGTGGACAAGACTGGCCTCCTCATAAAAGGTTGGAGATTCACCTCAATTAATCACTGGAAATGGAATTAAGTTTTAAATTTCTTCAGTCTTATGAATCTAAAAATTACCAATGACTCTAATATGCCTAAGTAGTTTATAGAGCAGAGCCCAGTTCTTTTCCCTGGAAAATTAGTGGAGTCACGACAGTGCTTTTACTATCAAAATGCTGGCAAAGATTTGGGAAATATTTCTCCTCTCTTTTTTTAACACACAGTTGGATATAGTTATTCTTGGTATGACCAGTGAACTTTCTTTGACATCCCAGGAATTTGGGCACCCTCCTTTGTAGATCTTGGTAACCTGAAATAAAGCTTCTGACCATATTGGCTGACTAGACTTCACCAGATCTTGCATTATGTGTTCTAGAAGAGAGCAGTTCTTATCAAGTTTCAATGAGTTAAAGTTCTGCACTTTTCAAAATGCTTCAACACAATCTACTGACAGAGGTGATATCCGGGAAAAGTGGAAGCCTGAACACGGAGATGAAATAAGCTCAGTGAGGTCTCACAAGAAGCCACAGGAATAGATGCAGAAGTTTCTGATGTGCAGCCCTCTGGTCTGATCTCTTGATGACATTGCCTTCATCTTCCTTGACCCAGTATTATTTTCAAAGTGTCCTTGAGCTTCTTCTCTTCCAAAATGGATAACTATCGTATCCTACACAAATCAATGAAATTTAGACAGGAACACAAGACAAAACCTTCCTGATATCCGGACTCTTTTTTCACAAGGATGCTGTTATCTTGTGCCCAACGAGTTTTCCCTCAGTTTTCCTGTTATTTTTTAAATGGTGTGTAAAACTACTCTATTTGTCTCAATGGTGCTGCCCCAGCCTATAATCCTTGCTAGTAATGTTGATTGCATGGTATTTTTGGCCATTTTTGGCCTCTGGGGCTGCATGGCCCAGGCTACTCTTTTCCCCCTCATTTTGTGACCAGATGCATTTATATGCATCCATGTGACAACAAAAAATTTTTTTCCACAGTCCCCTTTCCCTTGCTGGTATCCCTATTTCTCATATTATTCCTCTCTGATTTTGTATCTGTTATCTGATAATGTGCATCAAAACCAGCCCTTTTAAAAGTTTGTGAGATATCTGAAGTAGGAGTTATACACATTAGGATATGGAATATTTATATTTTAATAACATTTTATTTAAAAAAAAGAAAGAAAAAAAAAGAAAATATGTGTAACATGATTTATATAATTTTGCTTTCTATTTTATCCATATTTTAGACATATTCACTCTCTCCTTTTAGCTCTATTATAGACTCTGTTATCTCTGACTTCTCTCTGAGCAAAGTATGGACACCAAAGAAAGGGAATACACTATCAGATTTAGTTGTGTTGGTTACAAATTACAGTTAGCCAGCTAATCCAAATACTGAAAGATCTTTAGTGATTATTAAGAGTATAATTTCAAACAAGCTCAAGTAAACACCACAATCTTGCCTTTATATTAAAATTCACATTTTTAATACTTTTCTTATCCAAGGGACACTTATGATTTCTTTTTTATGAATTTGATTCATCTGTCAGTGACAAATATTTCTGAACATGAAATCAAATACACTTTGCTTTCACTCGTTAACATCAAATTCTGCCACATTTTGAGTATCAGCAAGGGAATGGCTGTCCTTGTCCCCTCTACATTTCACACAGTTGTTATTTTGCCTCTCTGCTTCCCCTCCACACACACACACACACACACACACACCCTTTTTGCATTTCTTTTCTTCTTTTCCCATCTGTTCTGAGTCCAGTGGCTGCTTTTAACACTGCTTTTAATGACTCCTTTGAAGTCTGACACTTCTATTATGAGAACCAAATTGAAAGACATTTAACACCCCCTATTTCATTTTCACTAGTAAAAAAAGAGCATTACATGCAGGGAAGCACCAGAGAAAGTCATACTCAGATCCACATGGGACTGATCCATGGGTCTGTGGGTTTAGTGCTCCATCTCCCTCCCAGGCTGGCTCAGGGATACAGGAGGCAGCTCTGGCCTTACCCATTGCCTTCCTGTGGCTGCCCTGGCTGCTCTGCTGTCTTTTGTTCACATTCATGTAGAACATGTTTTCCAGTTAGACTTGTTCCATCCCAGGAGGTCCATCAGATCACTGTGACTCCTTCCCTGTCTCATGCCTCTTCCCTCAGCATCCCAGTCTGCAGTGAGACATCCTCCTCGGAGCACTCAGGCTCCACACCTGGCTCATCCCTGGAGCCCAGCCTGCAGAGAGATGCTGCACTCCAGCACCCTGTGGAGAACAGCTCTTCAGCTGACAGATTTTCTGTGTTCAGCTCAAATATTTGATGCTCAGACTTTCCCAGTAAATCCTCGCTTTAGGGGGTGAAATGAACAACTGTAGTGATAATCCTGCAACTGCCTTACTCAGAGAACGCTAATGGGATTGTAAATGGAAAACAAAAACAATGCAAAAAATGTGTTGAATGGCCACTAGTTCCACAAAAAATGCTGTAAGACACAGCTTTTGTTACTCCAGCAAGCAAGAGGAAAACCCCTACTGAAGATTTTAAAAACACCAGTAAGTTGCTTCTGAAGCCAACCTCAGAAGCAAGTATGCCTAGGAAATATTAAAGATTGCCAAGAAGTAGAAAATATCTGACAAGGATGGAAGAGGCCATTTCCAAAGACAACAAACTTTATGTTCCTGAGCTTGCAAGTGATAAAGAATCCACTAGAAGAGTAATGTGAAATAACTTACAAGTATCAGTGCAGAGGTCTCTGATGTAATTTTCCTATCACTTGCCAGGCTTAGATAGAGTCATTATGCTGTTATAAACACTCCTGTTTAAGAAACAGGTTTGAACACATCCTTTAAGGAAAAGTGCACAAGGAGGCAGAGGAAATCACAACCTGTATTTGGTTTGTTTTTAGCTGGATACATTCTTCTCAAAGTACCACTCTTGCCAACCAAAGGTGAAATAGTGCAGGACAGTCAGAGAAAGAACAGTCATGACCCTGTTTAGGCGACAGAAGCAAGATAGACCTGAGCTATAAATTGTGAGAAACCCAGGATGGTTTTCTTTGCTTAGCTGATTATTTTTTATATATGTTTGCAGTTACTGCTTGGACCCCCCTGTGTCTGATTAGTATTGTCAAGCAACCAGAGCATCCAAATACATTCAGCTAATAGGATGTGCATGACTTTGCAAATAATGATGTCAAGTTGTCAGAGGAGAGATCATAATCCCTAGAAATGTAATATTGCCCTTTCTTAACGTTTTGATTTTCATTTTCCCTCTACACTGTACATTAAATTCATATGAACTTGAATGATATTTCAATTTGGCGAAAATATAAATTATAAATAAGTCTGTGCAGCTGGAAGAAAATTATCCCATATAAGTGTCATGTTTGAGGTATTGAAATAAGGGAATTTGAACTCACTCTCAAATAAGACAAAATTATCAAGGTATGTTCAGTAGGTTTTTGTAGCACACTCTAATGTGAAGCAAATCTGTGTGGCTCAGGCCTTTCCTCATCCAGTTGGAATCTCTATCCTTGCATACCATGTAAGTGGTTTTGGGTCATCCTGTGGAAAGGAAACCCCGTGCTTGCACTCACCCCTACATACCAGACTGATTCATTGATCTAAACTCACTTTTTGGTCTCCAGCTATCTCCTTCAACTTCCTGCCATCTCAGGAGTTGTCAGTTCCAGCCTGTATCCCTGTGTCCAAAGGGGCCTCTCCCTCGCTCCTGCTGAGATTCCCTCTTCCCACTCTGCCCTCCATTTCACCCTTTGAAGAGAAGGTATTCTCACCTCCATTTAACACCATCACCAGCTCACCCCAATGCCTTTGAACCTGTCTCATTGCTAAAGCTCTCCTGCTAAGGGTGTTCTCTCCCTAGCAATCAGATTGTCCTTGATGCCTCTTGAGACAGCAGAACATGAAATAAAGGGCTTCAGCTGCAGTCAGAATCACGTAAGGAGTGAGAATTGTGAGTGTCTCCAGAGGCCCTGGCATTGTTTGATTCCCTGTCATCACTGCAACCCTGTTAGACCAAAAATGCTGAAGGGGCCTGTTCCCACCAGCCTCGCTGTGGGCTCCCAGGGGAAACAGCACAGACACAGCACAAACCTGCTCGAGCTGGTGACACACAATTCTCAGCTGGTCTACGAAGCTGTTTGGGGGAAGGCTGGTTTGCATTTGAGAACAGCAAGAAAAGGTCATGTTTTGTGTCTGGTGCACTCTGCATATTTCTGCACCTCCTAAATAGCAGCAAGACACCATGAGTCTCAGTTATGAGTCTCTTGAAAAGGGATTTGAATGCTTTTCTCATACAATAACAGCAGAACTAGTGTGGTGTCACTACAAAGGCATTTTCAGAGATACAGCTATTTCCCAGTTTTTTCTGCTGATAAACAATGCCAGAAATCACTGACATTTACGCTGCAGAGTCTGTTGAAATGGGTAAAAATAAAGTATCTATGCAAATAGAAGTGCACAGGTAAATAGTGACAGACAGATATATGCATATGTACCTGTATAATCACGAACACAACAGCCTCAATGTAACTCTTCATTTCTTGCAAAACTGTAAGTTGATATGAGAAGAGCAAGGTTTGTTCAGGGTCTGGGGAAGAGGAGACTGCTTAGGTGTCAAAAACAAGAAAGGATGAGCAGGATTACTTGGAGGTGCTGAGCATCCTCAGATCCAGGATCAATAAACGTGCTGAGATATGTCAGCCTCCACCCTGGGCCCAAAGGCCTTCGTGTACTGCTCTGTCCTGGCACAAGCACCAGCAGTGCTGGTCACAGGTCATGCTGTTGAAAGGGATAATGGGAGCTCCTTCTGGCCTCCTGTTCCACTGGGAGAGCAGGAGACATCTGACATGGGAAGAGGTGAGGATCTCCTGTGAGTTTGGGCTGAGAATTTCCACTCTTTCTCCCTGCTCTCTGTTCCTGTTTCACAGCCCCACTCCTGCCCTGCAGTATTTCAGCTCCTGCCAGCTCTGGAAGCTGCAGGACATTCAGTGAGCACTGAGCTCTCTGTGGCGTGGTAGCACAGCCTGCAGCAGTGTGAAGAAACTCCCTCACTTTTTGTGTGTATGCTGGGAGTCTCCCCTCCAAGCAGATGCACTGAGTGTCTGGAGGAACTGCAGTCCCTCTGGAATGGAGCATGGACTTTAATCTGGTCTCCACAGGCTGAAGATCGGTGCCTTTGCTGGGTAGGCCAACTTTCCACACAGCAAAACCTCATTTGTGAGCACCCATGTCTGAGGCAGTGAAGAGAAACTATTCTTTGCCTCAGAATACTCAGGCTTGGATCTGAATGAGTTTAAGAGGAAGAAGTTTCATGTCCTAAAGTTTGTGGGGAAAAAAAACTCCGAGTGATTTGTATTGCTATGTGGAAGTCTACACATTTTTGTGAGAGAAGAAAGTACCTTATGCAGCACTGCAAAAGGCTATCTCTCCCCTGGAGATTCATATTGAGCTCACAAAGAGAAAAAACAAATATTTGTGAGGAAAGGCAGCTGGCTTATCTACTCTTCATCTTCAAGTAGCCTGCAGTCTTCAGCACATTCACTCTCCATCAGAAAATTTAGCACTGGTTTCCTTAGTTGCTAGACTTTCCAAGAGCTGTTCTCTTTGACAGCCAACAAGGATTGCAAAGGAGCACTCATTTCCCCAGCTTGTCATTTTTCCAAATCTCTGAAATGAAATGCCTTCACACAGACTTTGTTGATACAACAGAGAGCAGTGTTTAAAATGTTCGTGAAACTCGCTTGGCACAAAGAGTCTCCTGGTGGACGTGGCAAGAGTACTACCCAGCTTTGGGTTTAAACATTTCCAGTAAAGCAATTGAGTAATTTTTGCCAATGACGCTGGGCATCCCATCTGTGCAAATCCCATCTGTCTAATTTAGATCAATCCACTTAAAGAACATTACTGGCTGTCATGCCTTTGAGAGATTTTCTCCGTTCTTCACACGTGTCAGAGCCTGCGGTCAGAGTGCTGAGCAATGGGAGACCCAACAGCCCTTCATCACACCAGAGTTTTCAGTCTCACACTGAAGAACAAACAGGTCTGCATTCAGCAGCATCATGATTGTTATAAATTATGAATAGTGCTTATCCACAGCCAGGAAATCTCTGATTTGTCCTGACAGACCGCTCCACATCCATATATCACTAGTGTACATGCAAGCGTAATCCCAGTTGTTTACCAGATTTGTTGGAAAGGGAACACTAAAACTGGGAGGTTCTACTTCACTCTTTGAAAATTTAGTCATCTGCAAAAATTCTTTCTCTTTTGTGGCAATAAAATGACTATTATATGCAATATCTAGATAGACTGTTTACAGATATAGTATTAACAGAGCTCAGTCCTGTCTCCTTTGGAATTTTATTAAGACTTAGACCTTTTAGTGGTGCTTCTTCTTCCTATACAATCAGATTACAAAGCAGACCTGATAGGATAGTTCAGATCTGTTTCAGCATGGATTTTGGAAAACTGCTGCATACACAGCACTACTGTGACATGGATGTCTGGAGCTGCTCCCTTTCTCCAACAGGCACCAGCTTTCCCAGGCAGGGTAAATCACTTCCTTGTAATGTCAGCCTTGCATTTTTAAGCTGATAAATTTGATCACCTAGTAATTATAGTACAATTTACATAAGTGTGATGCAGAGCTATCAGGAAAAAAATATTGCAGGCAACTCCCTGCCTGCTGGGCTCCTTGTTCCACATGGCCTGTGCTACCCCCTGAGCTAGGCATGGCCAGCAAAGCTGCACCCAGGGCCATTAGCCCCCATCCTCCCTGGGAGCCTGCCCTTCGCTTCAGCGTCACCCAGTGCCCCTTGGCTGAGAGACATGGAACACAGGTCCTTATTGTTTTTATTTCAGCTGCTAAACAATTTGTCCTTTAGATTCAGTAAGCTAAAATTGCTTTCCAACCCCAGAATTCTTAGAGTACCTACCACCTTTACACAAGGCCTTGGAGGTCTAACTCCTAGCAACACACTGCCTTCAGTAATCAAATATTTTCTCTAACTCCATAGTATTTTGATTCCCTTATCCTCCAGCACTATGTTGCAAACTATATTGGGAATTGTCTATCAGTTTCTCCCACAGCTTCTGGCAGAGTTTCTCTGAGTTATCAGATGTGTTCTGGGAGGAAATCCGATTGTAAATAACAGCAAAATATATCCCTAACTTCAAAGAAGACACAGATCCCTGCTCCAAAGAAGTATGTCTCTAGATAAGAGAGTTGGCAACTCATTTTCCTGATTCAAAACTCTGTACCTATACTCTGTTTCCTAGAGAAGAAATACACCAATTTAGAAATTTTACTCACAAAAAACCCCCAAAACAACAACAACAACAAATCCAGTTTAAAAAACCCCAAAAAACAACCTAATAATATTTAAAATATTTTAATATAGAATAAAAAACCTAGAAATAAGATTTGCTTACATTTTTGGCTATCAGTTCATATGAGGTTTAACTTACTTTTTGGTATCAAGTTCTTAAGAAGAGTACCAGTTTCATGCATATCTCTCTTTCCAACAGCTGAGGTGTTTCTGCAGTTTATTTTCCCTTACTGTAAAATTGAAAACTCCCCATTCATATTGTAGCTTGATGTGAATAACATCAGTACAGGAACCACCAGCTCTGCTAGTTACTACTAAATACTATTATTTTTCTTTTTAGCTGAGCTAGATAGAAATGTCATACAATTTGCAGTACTTACAATTTTTGTATGATTTATTTTTTCTTGCAATGAAAATTGTAGTCCTCTGTAGTCCACAGGCAGGTTTTGTATCTAGTTATTGCCTGCACTGATTTCAGGAAAATACTGAAGAAAATGGCAGTTTGGTCACTAAATAGGCCCCTATTTCTCCTTTTACTTCTCTTGAATATAATTCATTATTCAGCCTAAAAATTGCCCAGTATTCCACATGTATGAAGGCCATTTTTGCTGGTGTAACAGAGCTGTATTTGGAGCATCATCCCACTTCCAGGCTGAAATTGGTCTGGGAGAAAACACAAGAGCAGCCCTTCCCCCAGTGAAGCCAGGCTGTGTTTTGGGAGCACTGTAAGCCAGGTGTCCTGCCCACTGGTCCAGACAGGTTGGCAAGAAAGATCCTTGCATTGATGAATATGGTTGATAACCCTAACATGTATTTTGCTTTGAAAGACAACAAATTTACCTGCTAGGGCATTCATGTGGGCACCTGCCCATTATTATACAGAGATAACTTTGCTAGCCAAGACAGCACTTTCACAGCATGGATCAAAACAATTTTCAGTTTGGCTACTGAAGCAATTTCCACTTTTTTTTGTGACTACTGCTTCCTGGAGAGTGTTTGATTTGCTCCACCAGGACAGAAAAGCTACTTTATGCTTGCACACAGCAAATATGAGGTGTCTCTTTTTCTTGCACCTGCCCTGGGCAAGTCTGAAAGCCTCTGCCTCAGTCCTGCATGAGGCCAACAAACACAGGGCACACTCTGCCTGTGCAGGGACTTCCATAAGCAGGGCCAGACTAGGACATCTGGTGCTGGGTCCATTCCCAATGGAAACTTCACACATGTTGGCAAAAGAGTGCTTGGAGCAGGTCCTGTAGGGTGTAAGGAAAGTAGGAGTCTTCCCTGCGCTTTGATAATGCATGTGATGACCAAATCCCAAATTAGCCAGTTTGATGTAAATCTGTGTATGTCTCCTCTGTGTGGCCACTCTTCCAAGAACACTGTTTTCACTATTTTCAGCCTCTATCAGTGTATTATAACATAAACAGGAGAGGAAGAGGTTTTAGATGAGTCAGGTGGAAACAAAAGTTTCAGCAATAACTCCCTGCCCTTTGTCACTGGATTTCAGGTCAGGGCATTTCCTCCAGTCTGTCTCTAAATGGAGCAACTTTTTCGTGGTTTTCTTTGCATCAAGTCAACCAAATGAAATTCTTCACCTCCCCAGAGACTCCAGTTCCTGCGCTGTCCCTCCCTGCCTGTCCCTTCCTGCAGCCCAGGAGTCCCCTGTGGAACACACTTCAGCTCTCAGGGGTACCACCTCTGCAGGCTCCCACCTGCCCCAGTGAGCAGTGGTCAAGCAAAACATTGAAGTACATTATTTGCAACGTTCCAAATGAGTTCCTTTGTGGCTTGATCATAATGTGATATGCTCTGCTTATACTTTTGCTGTGAGATGGCATCCATGTGATTAAGGAACTTCAGATATTTTTCCAGAATGAAATGGTTAATGGAACGTAAATCTCACTGAAAATGGGCAAAGCATAAAATCAACTTGTCTACTGTGTCTTTTCAATGTGCAGCTTAAAGTAGGTAATTCATTGGCTATTTCACCTCTTGCTGATCATGTAATTCTTCAAGTTTTCCAACAGGTGCACTTAGGCAAAGAAGTGAAATGAAGCAGATACTCTTTCTCTGGTGCTTTTGCAATTCCTTCTCAGTTAGGGAACTTGGTGGAGTAAGTGAATGCTCTCTCTGAAGACTCTCAGAACAGAGTGGCTGTACCAGTTCCCCATATTCCTCATCCATATACCAGTATGGGACAGCCAGCATAGGAATCATACTGGAGTCCACTTTCAGCATGGGCTAGGAACATATGATTTAACACCTTCTCTCAAGGTTAAACATCTTCAGCACACATCCAGAGTGAGAGGTACGAAGACACATCATCATGGCAATCACAATGCCTGCAGGAACAGCAGAATCTGGGGTTATATATACATCAACATGTATTTGTTCAGGATTGTAGTTAAAATTTGCAACAAATTAGAATGAGTGAGCTCTGCTCTTCAGAGGTGTCCCACCTAATCCCAGACTGCACTCAGGAGCCACATTTACACATTCTCTTTGCAGAAGAAAGCTTGTTAAACCATGAACTCAAGAAGAAAATGCTACTTTCTTCAGAATGCACTAGAAAATCTTTTTGTGAATCATCAGCATCAGTTGCAAGTTTAAATTCCAAGCAGAATTGTAAGAAAAAAAGAAAATATGATAAATGCTACTTGGGTACAGGAAAATGTACTGCAGAGCATGGAAATTATAGTAATTCAGATACCAGGAGGTCAAGCATCAATCTGTGAGTTTTAGTTGCACCAGATTAATGAAGCATCTGTGGTGTTTGCCCAGATTCACTTTTCCATTCAGCAAGTTATCACTTACAGCATTCTAGCCAAAAAGGTTAAAGATATTCTATTAATGCTTCTTTTTCACATTATTCTTGTAACCTATGTTTATTTAAATGGTGTTTCTTATTTTTTTCATTTTCCCTGCAGCTTGAAGAACAGGTGTTCAGATATAGCTCCAAGCTGTCAAAAATAAAGCTGGCAATGACTTTTACAGACTCAGGGCTGAGGAAATATAAGTTGTAATTTTGAAAAATTAAATGCCACAGAGAATTTGTTAGACCACATCATGGTTGCATAAAGGATATTTTAATTTACATTTCATCATAAACACAAAATGGGATTGTGATTATGGTTGGGCTGATAGTGGAGACTTGGACTTTGGTCTTTTGCCTTGCATTTCTTTGCAAATTTAAGGAAAACACAGCAGATCAGAACCTGTCAAGATTGCTTTTGATCCCTTCCTGGAGGCCTAGTCAGGGGGGCACTCACTCTAGAGAGACCCCTTAAATAGCCTGCTGAGGGAAGACCATATTCTTATGTAGCATCTTCCACTTTGCCCCCTGACTGAATGGGAAATATTGACCTATGGGGTCAATTTTCTCATTGAGCAGCAATGTGAGTTTATTGTGTAGCTTCTTCTCGGTATTCTAGAGATGTACTGGAACAGTATGAGTAGATGAACCCTGCTATTTGTACCTGGGTCTGTAACAGAAAGTACTTATCCAACTATCTGTTCCTCCTGGGAAGTTCCCACAGGCCAAGTTTTTCACTCCCCAGTTGAGTAAATTTCTGTAGATTCAGGAGGAAGTTCTTACCAGAACTAAAGAAAAGAGAAGCACAGTGAGTTGTGTTGGTAAACATGAAAAAAAGAAAATAATCTTTGAGTACTTTCAAAGAAATCACTGCTTCTTGCAAGCTGAATCACCAGCAGGTGCTGGCCTATCTTATGGATTTATCAAGAAGAATGAAACACATAATGTACCACCATTCTAACAAGGTATTTTTCAAAATACCTTCAAAAATTCTTTGTGCGAAACCACCAAGTGACAGTAAAATAATGAGTGCATTCTATTGTTGCCTAAAGAAAATGAAAGATAAATAACCAAAGGTTACAGACTCTTGCTTCATATCCAGGTTTTCCAGCATTTCAAACAACTCCAACACAGTATAGCACAACGAGTATTAGGAGAATTAGAACTGAATAAAGAATTACTAACAGACCATGAGACCAACTGATAAATAGTTGGGTTTTTTCCCTTGAAGGGCTTTGTATAAGGACTTAATTATTAACATCAGAAGGAATTGCCTAATGCAATCTAAAAAACAAGTGCTACTAGCTGCAGTCATACAGCAATAATTGAGCACACAGTGCTTCTTTCAGTGTTTGGGAAAACAGAAGTGACTTAGAACACGACAAACAGATAGGCTGATGCACCACTCTTGGGAATAA
Source organism: Parus major (assembly GCF_001522545.3). Classification (NCBI taxonomy): domain Eukaryota; kingdom Metazoa; phylum Chordata; class Aves; order Passeriformes; family Paridae; genus Parus; species Parus major. The sequence continues at coordinate 17,209,534 of NC_031768.1, forward strand.
AGAAAGCCAGGAGATGAGATACCTACCAGCAGAAATCTGTCCAGCTGCTTACTTTTTGCTCACGTAACCTGGGAATTTCAGTGGTTCTGCTCAGAAGTAGCGAAGCAGTAATTGCACAGATCTACCAGGAAACTGCCTATATCAGGCCCAGAAAAGGCCAGCATGTGGAACTTCAGTCAGTTCCTCCACAAAGAAGGAAAACTCACCCTGCCATGCTCCTGGAGAGATGGATTTCCTGTGCTTTATGTTCTGAGTTGTGTCTCTGCATTCTATGTATATTGTATTACTGTGTGCAACCACTATGAAAGTGTCAAAAACAAGAATAGTGAAGTTCCAACTGAAAAGTGGCACTGAAACTATTGAGAAAACTGAAAGAAGGAGGTTATGTTTCTCATCATCTTCAGGAGCACAGAGCAGAGCCAGAAGCTGCTGACACTGAAATGTGCCAAGGAAACAGGGACACTGAGAAGCCTAATTGGAATCATCGCTTACCATCACATACCTGTGCTAGCACAAACATAATGGAAATGTAGCAGCTGCACCACACCAGGCTGGTAATTCCTCAGTGAGCCATCTTCCAGGGAAAATAAGACATGCACTGCAGAAACTGACTGAAATGTCTTACTTAACCTCAGAAATGAGGACACAACCTGCTCTTCCTGGCTGATTAGAAGTGATTAGTTCTCCCTAAATCAATACACATACTGTACACAGACACCCTCCTCTCTTGACCACAACACCCTAGGGGGCTGTACCAGACCCAAACCAGTGAATTCTTACAGCAGCCTGTGATGGGCTTTGCAGAATGCTGTTATTCTCACTGCATGCTTGCTTCCACAACAAAGCCATAGAAAATGAGTGAACTGACACTGTGCCCATCAACAGAGCAGCATTTACATCCTCGTGCTGCCCGTGCAATACACAGGACCACCAAGACACTGCACAGATTTCAAATGCTCTCCAGTAAAACCCCATAAAGTCAAAAAACCCCATAGAAATGAGCAGCCTCTGGAAATAGGGACAAACTGAGATTCTGAAGGCAAACAGCAGAGACAAATTAGTTACAGCAGGGAATCACTGATGACATACAAAGGTAATTTAAAATTCCTGCTCCTGCCCCTGCTGCCCCTCATCCCCATGTTGGTTTTGGGTTTTTTTCCTTTACAGGATGTTTGATATTTTAGATAAAGTAGAACAATGAAGCTCAGAAGAGAGTATAAAAATTATTTGCTAGAAAAGAGATTATGTGCTCTTTTGGAGCACAAATTGCTAATTTTTAGGATTACAATCTTTTTTGTCTCTTAATTGTCTATAAAAGCCAAAATTAACTGCCAATCTGCACTGAGGGAAAAGAAAACTAAATCTTAGATCTTGATAGTTCATGTAATCAAATCTCATTTTGTGAATTGTCTATGTTCTAAAATGTCTGTTTTATAAATTTTATAAATGAGAAAAAAAAAATGTTTCTTTTGTTTCTTCTCTTGATTTTGGGTATAAATCATGCTGCTCTGTAACTTCAGTGTGTGCTAAGTATAAAAATTCCTACAGTGAGATCTTTTTCCAAGGGCTGTCAAACAAAATCTGAAACTATTAACAACTGAATGCTTTGAAAATATTGGGAAAATACTTTGTGATGATGGAAACAATCATATTCTCAAGGAAGGAAACCCCAAATTTACTCTTGTCCATTTCAAGTTAAAAAACACTATTGTTATTTTGCCCTTTTTTTTTTTACATATATTTTTCCATTTTTTGTATGATGTTTAAACCATAATTTTACCAAGATCCACATATATGTATTAGCATTGTATGGACTTGCATCCCCTGTGCCATGGTACCAGTGACATGCCAGTATCATGTGTGAGGTGAGGCACTCTGAGAAACCACCATCAACTATTTCACATTTGTCTGACAGGTACCACCACAACTTCTGTTCCACAACAGACTATGGGTCATCACCATATTGATCCCTCCCACATTAAATACCTGCAGAAAGCAAAAACCTCAGGAGATGCAACTATTTTTAAAAGACTAAACATTCAAGACTATGTATTTCCTTATATTTATTTTTTAACTGTATTTTTCTAAAACATATTAAAATAGAAAAGATGTTCATCTGATTCATACAAAGAAAATACCAATAATAAAATAAGTAATAAAATACTGAAAATATATGAAAGCACCAAAACATTAAAATATTCATATTGGCAAAGACTCTAAGAATATATTTCTGGCAATTTTACAGTAAAGTGCTATTCAATCCACTCAAATTAAGGAATTGGAATTTTAATAGCATGGTTATTATTATCTTAAGGTTACAAATTACTTTGTTACTTTTCTCACTAAGACAACAACCCATTTTGTTGGAAGCAAAGCATTTGAGTTGCATGCACATAAAAATAACCCAAGTAACAGCTTCGTTATAAGCAGTCAACAATATAAATTGCCAAATCATTAGGAATACAAAATACTGAGAAACAAACTAGGCAGAAATGAGATTAGTGAAAAATTAAGAAAAAAATAGATGTGGTAAACCATTGTATAAATTAAGAGAGGACAGAAGACTGTGCACCAAGCATTTCTGTAGCCTTACTTTTTACATGGCATTTTTTTAGTCATCATATTGCTGTCTTTATTAATTATTTTATTAGTTTATTATTTTAAACTGCCCTTTTCTATTTCCTTGCAATGATCCTCCATCACCAACATACTGTAAGCAAAAAGACAGAAGCAGAGTATGACCTTTATTTTTCCTTAATAATTACTTCTCATCTATTGAAGTCAGCAGACAAAACTAATAAATATGTTACAAAGCCAATTTGTAGCAAAAATTAATTTGAGTAACGTAATTATTTTAAATTTTTTAATCTCTTAAAGAGTGAAAATTTTAAATATATGAAAGATACCATCAGTCTCCTTTTAAGTTTTTATCATTTTAATATACATATTTACAGCAATGAGTACAAAGAATCCTTGTTAGCAAAGTTCTTTCTAGCTTCATGCACCATTTCCACAACAATTTCTGTGAAATGGAAGATATAATACTTTTGTTGTCTTCAAGTGTATTTAATCTTCCTGATTTAACTTGCTTTTTTCATAATTTCATATGTAATTTAACCATATTACACAACTCAGAGTACATTCTTACACTGACTATTTAACAGCCTTTTTATGAACCAATAATAGGCCATCACAGTGAAGAAGTCAGCTCCCACACTCCTGTAATTTGAATACAAGTTACTTTTCAAAAAAAAAAAGAGAATAGGAAGAGTGTCTTATTTTGTGCGTATATTACTTGGTAAGAAATGTTTACAATATTTTTTTCATTTAGAAGAAGCACAAAAATAAGGAATTTAACCAGTGAGAGCAATGAGTCTGAATTACCAAAGTAGTTACTAACAACAAATATCTTCCTTTATGTGCATGTACATACACAGATTAGATAAAAAATCCATCTGTACTACATAATTTCTGTAAATTTTCCTGGATGAAGACATTAACCTTGGAACACACTAAGCTGACTGCTTGCATCTTCTATGGGAGTGATTAAAAATGTAAGAATGAATATGATGAAAAGAAATGAAATATCATATTTAAAGTAGTTGAATAGAGGGAAAAAAAGCACAACAGTCTCAAATAATGTTGTATTTGGTTTCCTCCTTCCAGTTCAGTGATTTTTATTGAGTTGTACAGTGAAAAGCAGGTCCTAGCTTTAACATCTTCCTCATGCCCTATTGTAAGTGTCAACTTAGACAATAATTTCAGTAATTTTGTTTGCTGGTCATTCATTTCTTTTATCTTTTTTTTCCCCAGTAAACTGTTCCTTGTTCATTGCTGTAGGCTCATAAACCTCATTTTGGCTGCTCCAGAATCCAAGTGCAGCACTGCAATCTTCTTGACTCCAACAAACCGTGATAGGCAGCAGCACATCCAGGGCACAGCAATTCTGTTTAGCTTCTCTGGGCATAGGCCAGGTAGAAGCAGAAGGCAGCAACAGTAACTGATAGCAGTGATAAAACAACTGACAGCTGCTGGAACCAGAGGCAGTGATTCATCTGCTCTTCAAGTCTTCTGTTAATCTGCAGTAAATGAGTTAGCTGAAAATAGAACAGTTTCATTAAGTTAGAATTACTGCACTTGAAAGTACTTGGCAATTTTGAGCTATTTTGGCAATAAGTATAACCACAGAAAAGAAAAGAAAAAGCCTTCTCTCAGTGCTCTCAGCAATATCTTTTCTACCACTACATACTTCAGGTATCTGTTCCACTAAAGGAGCTTCAAATCTTAAGTTATGGATAACCAATATGGCCTGCATCAAGCAGGTGACATCCTTACACTCAGAAGCAAAAGATACCACTGATGCTCACAGATGTACCAAATCTATATACACAGAAGAAGAATGAGCAAACTGCATTGAAAATTTAATGATTAATAAACCATTATCATTAAAAAAATAATTAAATCACTATCACTGACGTAGTTACTTTCAATTGCTGAGATATTCAAATACTATAATTTACAAAATACCAAAAAGGTTCAGTACATATTTTAATCTCTAGCATATTCTGTAATTTTGTTGAATATTCAGCACAAAGGAATATGCTATTACCTGTATATGTAAATCTTCATTAGTTTTTGCTGGAATATTAAATGCATTGTCTTTTAATGTTAGAGAAGAGGGCTTACTACTTTCTATGACATGACACCTGAGCCTGTAAAAAGGAAATAGGAACACACACCAAAAACCACAAATTTAATGCAACATTGTATAATTCAGAGTAAACAATCCATCTTAAGGTGATAAAAGTCCCTGCACTTTTCAAATTAAAGAGAAAATAATTATAATTACACTACATTTAGTTTAAGTTTACCAAAAAGTAAAGGTCAGGTCTGCATTCATCAGTAACTAATGTACACAGCATACTTGTAATTAAATAACCTCTCTCTATTGTTTCAGGATCTTTCTTAAAAAAACCCCAAATAAATTGCACCACTTATGCAAGGAAGCTTAAGGTCACTCACATGATGAAGATTTTATTCAAAAGGGAAGTAAGGGATAAGCACTTGAAGCAAACACGGAACAGGATTTAGGCATCAAGACTCACAAAATACTTTTTCCAGAGTAGTTTCGGCCATAAGGGCGTAAAGGCAGTTCCAAAAACAAAACAACAGAAAAACTCTAGGAACAATCTAGGGCAAAAAACCAGTCAAAACTGTAGGGAACTTTTCCTAGACATGTTCAGTGATACCACCCAATGTGACTGGATGAGAGAGAACAGCAACAGGTGCATTTAAAAAAGTGTATGGTGAAATGTATTTTTCTAGATTACTTTTTTATCACTAAGTATCAAAAATATACATATGAACATGTGATAGGTTTTACAGGAATTTTCTAGAAAATTCTGGTTTTCCCAAGTATAAAATAAACATTTTTAATATTGTCTAGAAAATAGTTTTGTATTTACTATGTCTGCTTTCCTTGACTGCTTCCTTTTAGAAAACTCAAGCGACACATTCTTATTAGAAAATCAAAACCCCTATTGTCCATGTGTATTGTCACATGCAGTCATATTTTTCTACTTAACTCTTAATCAGCACAAGAACAACAAGAAAAAAAAAAGCATGTCCAAAATACCATTTTATACATTAAGCCCACATTTAATCAGTTAAAACAGAGCAAAAGTCTCCGTAATGTATTTTTGGTCAGTAACCACACAAGTGAGTTTGGAGAATCCTTCATTGATTGTGATTACACAAGTCCTACAAATCAGCTAAATAATAAAAGCTAAAAAACTCCAAACTCCTGTTACCAGAAAACCATATGCTTACCTATGTTCCATCACTTTGGTCCTAGGGACTTCTTTCCAAAACTGAGTCAGTTCTGGCACACCTGCTCCAGAAGATTGGTCCATTTCTGCTGCCATTATAAGGAAACGATCCTGCAAAGACGCTGCAAAACCTGCCCTCAAGGAAGACAAAAAAAATAAAAGCAACAGTGTGCTCAGATAAAATGACAGTATTACAAGGAGGATAGAAGTATTTTGCACAAAAGTGCCATAAAATGAGAACTTGTTTATTGCAGAACACCAGACACTGACTTACTAGAAATAAAAATAAGGAGATAATTCTCTAAAGTTCAGTAATTCTAATTACATTTTTTCCAAAATTATATGGGTTCATTTTAACAGAACTAGTTTCATCTGAATAGTTCAAAGACAACCCTAAATTTTGTAAAGAATGTGTTCTCCAGCAGATTCACCTGTCCTTGCAACAATTTAGGAAAGTGATTTACTGCAGATAAACTCCCACTGAAATAATGAACCAACGAGACAATTGCCACTCAGACTTTTTGTTTTTCAGGACAAGAAACAAAATGGGTTGCAGACAACAGCTGCTTATGCCTGAGTGGAGCAGTAAATTGGTACAGGCAGTTACTCAAATCCTTTCTGACATCCATGTTTTTTTAACAAATGGTACCATTCTCAAATGAGAGTCAAGCAGAGACATGGGCATCAGTCAGTCCTACACACCAGCAAGCACAGCCAACCATCAGTGTCTAGAGCATGTCGAGTAATGCAACCTGCCCAGATCTCTTACAAACTCTATTTTACATTTTTACTTACCACCATGAAGAGAAACTATTATATCTAATGATGTGCCAGGCTCACAGCTGCTGTTACTGGGTTTAACCCTGTATTTTTCAGGTGCAGTTGTTCTCACCTATAAACAAGAAATATGAAGGATACAGTAAGCGCATGCACAAATGATGATTGGTTCATAACTTCTCTCATTCTGTAATAAAATCAGAATTTTATTCTAATTCTAATTAATTCTAAATCCCCAAAAGCTTGACTATTACCACAAATCTCTAAAATACATCATTTTGTAGGCACAATAGGACTCTTGCATATTCCTTTCTCCTCCCTTTCAGCTGCATTTATCCTTTGTTTTCTTACATTTGCTATTTTTTTTCTTGCATATGTATTTGAAACCAGCCAAGAACATGTTATAATAAATACAAAAATATGAAAACTTTAAGTTATTTTAATGTACAGAGAATGCAAAAGATGAGAAAAACCCCACCAAGATGCAAGCAAACTCCATATTTCTGAAGCAAATATAACTACTAATTCTTTGGATGGTGACATTTGCAGATGGATCTGCATCATCTTGGAGCATTACTAACTTGTTTCCAGCCAATATTCTAAAATAAACATTCTAAAAAGATGACTTTTCAATGCTCAAGACTTTCTTTTTCAAGAAGTATTACTTTCACTAAAAAACTAACCATCATTTCAGCTCTTTTTTAGTCAGTGCTCCAAAGATCTGTAATACTAATTATCCCTTCTGAGGTGGTACATCACAGGCATAAAATCAGCTAGAAGATTTCTTTGATCTGCCTCAAACATCAGTACACAATAAATTTTTTTTGTCTGTAAAATGGATTTAATAGTATTCTTCCTCCTCATAGAAAAAAAGAAAAAATTACACAGTTAGTAAACCAAGACACACATAAAACACTTACTTTAAAAGCCACAACGTTTTTAGTGACGTTTGTGAGAACTATCAAACATTTTTTCTCTCCAATTTCTTTGGATCCAAAATACAGCTCTTCTGCTGGGCTAATAGGAAATATAAGAAGAGTTAGTTTCTTCAGATTATCTTTACAATAGATCAGAGAAAAACCTGACCACACCTCCAGGAAAATGAAATACTTTCTACCCTGCAGCTACAGTCAGCATAAACAGATTTTCATCAAAAAAAGGTACGAAAACAAAAAGCAGAAATTTTGTAGTGAAGCTTAGGGTTGACTCATGACAAGCAGAACTGGCTGCCTCAGCTGATTGCTGCCCTTGACTTTTGCCATCTGTAACAGCAGGAAGCCAACAGGTACACAGAGTCAGCCACTGCATCTTTGGGCAGTGTGGTAAGGGAAAGCATCACTGACTTTAATTTATGCTCATGTTAAGGAATATAGGGTGTCACACGGAGTAATTTCCACCTTGAACATCTATCCTTGTCATGGATATAGTGCACACATAAGAGAAGGCAGATAGCCACAACTGGCAATCATTTCAACCATGACAGCTGAATTCACTTGTCCTTATGAGTCAGTCTTCACATACTTGTGGTACCACATGCATAAATAAAGTTATTGCTTGTTTTAAATATTCTTGTGCAATTAAGAGAGTCATGCATGAGATACTTTTAACCACATCAAACTAACACAACTCATTTTGGATAAGCATTCAAATCAACACTGGTAGGTAAAAGGTAGGGCATGCTCATATAATACAAGTTGAAAGGAAACTTGAGTAGCAAGGGAAGAACTTTTCTTTCATTATGTCACATGAGGAGCACGCAAAGAACTGCCGTTCTACTCCGTGCTACTGAACTGCGTATTCTTTTTCAAAACACGTGATTTTTTTTTCCCATGTCCTCTTTTTGGAATGCCAATTTCATGTTAGTTTGACCTCCTCCTCAAAAGACTTCCTTTTATGGTCCCAATCCTTCCTTCTTCTCACACTTAAACCAGTGTATGAGCTGAGAAGAAAACCCCTTGGCACTGTAGGGCAAGTGTGAACACCCATGCGGGAAGCAGATTGCGGTGGTGACTGTGATGTTGGGGTGCTGATGTTATAAAATGCATTAGTCAGTCCACACGACAAGACTACTTCTGTGGTGGGGATAAGGAAGTGTGCCAAATGAGGTAGAAACCAAAAAACTGATGGGTTTGGAACAGCTTCATGGGGTAATTCTCTCCTCCTCTCAGTATTCTTTCACTTCCAAATTGTCAATTTAAGTAACCAGTGCTAGGGAAGGGAGGGATTGTAGCTACAACATAGTTTAGCTATCTTAATACTGTACTACTGCAGCTGTGTGCAACAGCAATTATAAGATGATTAAATTAAATAAATTAAATAAAATAAATTAAATGAGATAACATTACTCAGCCTCAAAACAAGCCCCAAACACGATCAAGGGAAGGAACATTCTGCCAGGGCCTGATCTTTCCTGTTCTACCAACTTTGACCATTGAACAAAGGGCGGAAAAAAAGCTTGGGGACTACATGTGTATGGCTTTTGTCTGTGAAATCAAGTTCCACAGCGTTGGGGGTAGGGGGCATGTAGCTATTAGGAGGGCAGATTGTTTAAACAAACACTCAAGCTTTTTAATTTTTACAGATGCAGGAATTTCTTTACTCTGATGTATGTGACGTAACCAGCTTGTACTAGAAATTCCTGTACCACAACACATCACGAGCTGCTCTTCCACCAGAGCACAGGGAAACTGCTGCTTTTTGTCTGACCAAACAAATTCATTTATTGAGGAGGAAAGTCAGAGGCAGTCTTTCATTGTAAGGTATACAAGGCAAATACAATTGTGGTCTAAATGAGGGAGTCAGCTGACTCATGAGCATGACTGAAAATACAAGAAACAAGAGAACAAGGACCCAGTTTTGGCCCATGATTTTATGCTGCCAGAGCTGCAGTGCCTCAGCTGTGTGCTCAGGCTCCAGGCTGCTCCCTGCAAAGGACAATGCTGGGAGATGAGCAAGGATGCAAGTTAAGTATGGTGGCAGAGCTTATGGTCTCTGTGATAGGTGCCTACAACTAGTTATGAAAGGCACTATATAATTATTGGTTCAATCACTTTCAGTTCCATGTCCTGAAAATCAGTGGAAGAAAATTAAAACTAATTCTAGCTTCTACAGAGGGAGAGCATTAATGAAGAGCAACAGCTGCACTCAGGATTTTACTTTAAAAACAAAACAAACAAACAGCAAGGACAATGGAGAGACCAGTATTTTATTTTCCATTGACAGCAAGACTACAAATACTAACACCCCTATACTTGACTAAATTTACTCTTCCATGTGTTGCAGTCCATGTTAAGTTCTATTCAATGACAGCTTGAAGTATTTTAAGAGGGAAAAAAGGAAGTTTCTGAGGGTGACAGCAGCGTTCTGCTTGTTTGCTTTTTTTTTTTGTTCATGCCTGCTTATGACATGTGTCCCTTTTTTAATTAAAAAGTAGTAGGAAAAACACATCTAGCACTTGTGATTGTCACAGAAAACGTTTAACATTCTTTTATAATCACAGTTCTGCAATCTACGCCTTTATGTTGCCATACAAGAAACTAATGCTATACAGAGGAGGTTTTTAATTTCAAATTAGGAAAAATTTACACATACAAAGTATATTTATGCTAATGAGCATGTCATTATCCAAATTAACTCCAAAACTAGTTCATTATAGCACTTAAAAAGTTAGCTGAGAAATTACCTAAAAATTAGATATTTTCTTCATTCATCTAATAGCAAACTGAAAGTGAAAATAAAAGTTAACATCTAAGTCAAATTCTAAACAAGCATCTTAACCTAAAAGGCAGTAGAAAAAAAAAAGGGATATTGGCTAGTTGATTTCTTTATTCTAATTTAGTGATAAAAATAACTGGGAGATGTAGCACCTTGGATGACAAAACTTCCAGGTAGATATGTCATTGTAGAGCCCTTTCTGCACAAAATAAATTGGACTCATTCATTAAGGTTAACTGGTGGAAACTATCAGTGTAGACATTTATAGCATCATAAGCCAAAAGAATGCAAGCATGATTTAACAGTGAAAACTGTCTTGAAAAAACATTGGTTTTCCTTGAGCCAGTGAAATCAAACAATGTCAAACCACTGCTCTCATTACAGATAAGGACACTTAACTTAGTCAGATGGTTTCTCAATATAAACAGAACACTCCTATAATTCTATGGAATATACACCTATTCATACAAAAAGTATGCCAATCTTTGGTGACACCAGAAGATTCACTAAAAACTTGTAAAACCAGAAAAACTGTTTGAGCTTTGTAAAAATCCTTCTTAAAAACTTGTTTATAATTTGTTTTCCTATAAAAATCTGAAAAAGTTTATTTTGAAAACTAACTAGTTCAGTACTCAAGTGTCCAAGGCTTATTGCAAAAAGAAAATTAAAGAAAATTATTATTACCTGATATGTAATAAAGGTCCTTTAAAAGTGGTTAATGCTTTCTTTGCAATTTTTGGTTTGACCTCTGTTTTGTCAGTTTCCTCTGATTTGGAAATCTGTTCTATAGAATTCATCTGAGTAAAAACGATAGTTATAATGATTAACTAGAAACCCAGATTACATGTTACAGAATCAAGCAGGTATTTCAAGCAATATGATGAGGCTTATTTCAACAGTTTATATATTACAGACCAAGCTTTAGATATATTCATTCCCTGAAGATGCTTGAAGTCTACTAAATAAAATTTTTTACTACAGAAGTTACAAAACACATTAAACATACATTAAACAAACAGCTTTGGTTTTTTTTCCACATATTTTCCTGCTTCTCAGGTCAGTTTTTGGATACGCTTAGCAGAGTTTAACACTTCAATTATCTAATATTATAAAGCACTGGTATTATTCATCCATTGCAAATTAAAATTAAAACAGATGTCCCAGTACAATCACTGTACCACTCTAACGGAAAACACAGTACCAATTCCACACTTCATTGCAGGGTAGCTAAACATATCTTCATTGCTCTTAGATGAAACTCCGAAGTATTGCAGAATATAAAAGAAATAATGTTGTTTGAATTGGTGCTTTCAAAACTGCAGGTACATCTTAGGTTCTGAGGGTTTTCTCCTATAACATTAGGAAAATACATGCAAAACAGGGCAGGTGCTAGGTGGGTACAGAAGACTGAAAGAATTAGTGACATCGTGATTCCAGATCAAATGGCTGAATAGTTTGCTTAGCCTCCTATTTAATCCACTTTCAATACAGAGAAAAGACATGAAGAGAATTCAGTTCATGCAAGTCTGAAGTATGGGAAGGAAAGGAATACAAAACTTTATATAAATAGACTGTATAAAAAGAACCCACACAGCAACTTATTTTTATAATTATATAAAAGTGGTAGAAAAAGGTTAGTGTGTAAATACACTGCACTAGTTATATATTAGGCTTTGTTCTACATAAATGACAAGAAAAAGATATTACTATAGAACACAAAAGTGGAAGTACCTACAGGACAGGCATTTACTAACCAAATTTATCACTCATGATTCCTTGTACTGAAAAAAATTGAGCAGCACCTTGGTTACACTGAGTAAAAGTGAAAACAATTATTTGCTTTATGTCATTTCAAGAGTAAAAAAAGCAAAGAAACTAAAATACCTTAAGTAGAAAGCTAAGTCACCCAAGCAAATTAAAAGCCAACAAACACTGAGGCTTATTAAGCACCAAAGGCAACTGAGACATTGAGCAGAAATTCTCCATGTTTCTGTATATGAGAATGATAGCTTGCAAAATGTGCCCCAAGCAAAACAAGCTACTGGAGTCTAACCATGGTTATGTAATGCTTCCTTTTGACCTTTGGGTCAGTGAAATTATCCTTTTTTTTTAATAAGCTGGCCAAGTTGCAAATAACAGCTTGACTACTTAGTGAGCTGCATGTTTCAAATTATTCTGACAAACCTGGAACAGTAAATGAAATTGTATTCTACTCCATTAAACAGAAGTTATGCAAGTAATATTCCAAAATTAATTATTAAATAATTAATAATAAAGTAGTGAATTTTAAATTTTTTTCTACTATTTAAGAGCAATATCCCCAGTTACTATCATTGCATATTCCTAAATATCTCTTCATATGAACTTGTGTAAAACAATGCCTTTATTTCTGGATAAACAACACTACAGGGAGATTATATTGCAAAACATGATTGATGGAGTAGGAATACAATTTCCCCTGAGAATAAATAAAAACATTTATATGTTGAGATTTTATCAATAATTTAAGAAAACAAATTAACATCCAGTAGTGCATAAATATTTAACTTAATATTTTTTTCATGTGCATACTGATATAAGCACTGGAGAACACCAGTTCTATTTCAAAATGGTCACCACTAGATATCCCAGGATGACAACCTTTGAAAACAAAGTACAGAAACCTTTTTCATTTTACTGTACAATTCACTATATTCCAAGAGATAGACTAAATACTTGGTGCACATTTTATGCATTCTGAAGCATGAAACTTGTCTTAACAGACCAAGAGCCAAGGTTGGAATTGCAACTATGATTTTTAAGTTTTCTTGTGTTCTTTTGCTAAATTAGAAGACAGAAAAACTTAAAAAAATACAACACAAATATAAGTAACCTAAATTATATGTCACTTCATAACCATCTAGCTAGTCTTGCCTAAATCTTCACTTAGATACCTTTTTCTGATTAAGGTTTTGTGCTTCATTCAGCTCCCCAGCCTCCTTGGTGTCTGCATCTATCTCTTCTTTACTTTCATGCTCATCTTCACTTGTAATGGGACCATTTTCACATAAAGGAGTTTGAAAATCATCATCAACCAGTGGAGGATAACTGTATTTGAAAGAATCCTGAAAAATAAGGGGATTTATAAAAAGATGAGTTATTTGAGAGTATTAGAAATGCCTTCTCTAGGGTTTTTTAAATGGAAATACTGTCATTGTTTCTTGTTTCACATTACTCTTACATTTCATTTATCTATTTCAAGTTGCACCCCTGTACAGAAAGCTGACACCAAGAGTTTTTATTTTATAATTAATAGACAAATAAATACAATCATCCAATGAAGCCAGTAAACTGTAACTCTTATTTATATTTGCAGTAGAACTGCAGAAGCTGGTCTATCAAGGATCAGCATTCAGTCTTTTTGTTGAAGTTATCTTCTTAGTTCTCAAAAATGTGGTTTGAAACATATGACAAGCTATTTCTAAAAATATTTTAAAAGTGATGAAAAACATCAGTTGTTCCTTGTATGATAGTTTCATAATGGCCAGTTTTAAAAAAGGAAATAAACCCCAAAACTATGAAACAATAATCCCTTATTATTAATAAACCAAAATAATCCCTTAAGTTTAATATAATGTGTGGACTTTTAGCCAATCCTGCAATTCAGACCTCTAGTCTTTGGAATGCCAAATCAATTTAAAGACCATATTGAAGATACCTGAGTAATGCAGTAGTGTAATACTTAAGTTCTCAATGACTCTCCAGTAAAGGTACCTTTTTCATTGGAAGATCAGTAAAAAACAATTTTTGCTAACTAGAATTTCTTTTAGCATTCTCCAAATAATTTTATTACATGTAATGTTAGAGACAATGTTTGAATTGGGATTTCTATTCCTACTGTATTTTCAAGCAGTTTTAAGCACTAAATAAACTGAATTCGTCTGTCAGCTTTTCCAATGGAGAAAAATAACATAGCATTGATTCCGGTCCTGCCTCTGAAACAGAATGGAGCAATGCCCCTGCTTCCCAAATGATGCCTCTCTTAGCAGGGAGTTACAGAAAGGTGTTTCAAGAAAGCTCTCCATAAGCAAGCACATTTTCTCAAAACAAGGAATAACTTGATGTTAAGATAGATTAAGAGGGAAAAGTCTTAGATGAACCCATTCAAAGAAACCACAAGCAAAACAGCATACTTCATGCTCATCTATAATCAAGGTCTAAATCTCATCTACTGTTCAGGCTGTAGCAACAGTCAAAGACCTCTAGGTGAATGAAACAGCTATTCCCTGGCTCAAAAAATATCCTATTAAGGGCCTGAAGAACAAGCTTTAAGTATAATTTACAGACTAAATCACTATTAGAAGACAAGACTGCAGTCTGCTAGAAATACTAAGGTAGTCTTACAGAATACTGACATCCCACATTTGTCAGAACTATCCAGCTTCCCCTTCTCCAAACCAACAGAGCCTTGTCACTCCCTTCCAGCATAGGATGAGAGGTGTGTAACAAAGTTACCTTAATAGAGGGAAATTATTTTGCTGCATGCTTTACTTGGCCTCGTTAATCCATTTCAAGAGCTGAACAGAATTGCATCAGTGGGACAACTCAAAGCCCCACACTTCATAGTCACAGTGCCCACATTTCAGTAGCATAGGTGTATCTACTAACAGGGTGAAAACCTCAGCTACCTAAACAAGACAGGTTTAGTCAATGCCTGATACATCCATGTAAGTACATGTAAGTGGCCATGAAGGCATATGCAAGCTTAGCCATGTCTTAACTTCAGGCCACTTACCTATATAAGGTACTTCCAAGGAAACCTGTGGGCTATCAATTTAGATATCCAGGTGAAGAGCACAGCAGTTGAACATATTGTTCAATACTGGCACCAGTTGAGAGAACCTTGATCAATTCATCCTTGTTAAATCCATGCTCTGACAAAGACTGGGCAAAACAACAAATCAAAACCCTACTGTGTGTACATGTCTTGCAGCTAAGTGTACACTGTATGTACATCAGTTTTCAAGAAAATATTACTGAAGAGACAACAAATATTCCTGCTCAGTCAGAAACGTGTACGCCTTCAGAACCAAACTGCTCTGACAGCTGGAAATGGAAGAACGTGCAGTACAACAGATAGGAAAGCCAGAAAACACCAAGTTAGTACACAGTTATTACTACATGAAAAATACTACCAAGTGGCTCTTGTGCACCTAACTCTTATTTTCCAGGCTGGCTAGCATTAACGTGCTCCTAGATCTTCTTTGGGCAATTTTGACAAGCCCTCCAAAATAAACCTACTATAAAGAAAATGATCTCTCTGCACTATGGACAAGAACAACTCAAAGCTACATATGTAGTATGTAGCATGCATGGATTACAAAGATGGTAACAGCCACAGGAAACAGAATGATGAGGACTTGAATGGAACTTAGACCAAATTCATATTCCAAAGTCCTGCAAACCCAAGTTTCTGTTTTCCATAATTAGTTTTAATGCTCTTGGTACTCTGGAGACACCTTGGACCATCAGCTGTCTAAAATCAAGCATGTAATATTCCTCCTTTTGCAGCTGGCTGACAGTCAGTTAAAGGATTTTAAAGGTATTGAAAGTTTCTGATTCATCTTTTAATCGACCCTGAGACAGACTTGAAACATGCTTAAAGGTAACTTCATTGAGACATTGAAGCTTGGAGGCTTCCAACAGAGACAAAGAACAGTTCCCTTAGTTAACCAAAGTAATCATTAACTCAAAGTTCAACATTATTAATTCTATGGATTTTTTGTTTTATTTTATTTTATTCTATGGTTTTATTACTTCCAGAACTAGTCTCCAACATTCTTCTGGAATACAAAGAACCTAAGTGCAGTGGAATCTAGGTGTGTCCCCAAATTAACCTGCCAAAAAATCTACTCCACTAGTTGCTTACATGTGGCCAGACCTGGCTCTTTGAAGTTGGATCCCAAAGGGGACACAGCAAAGGATGCACAGATATGCTGTGCCCTTCACTGGTATTATGCTTGTTGTGAATATGAAGATCTGTAACTAAATGTGTGGAAATCTAAGATGACAGAGAGAGAAAATTTGAAGGAGGCAAAAAAAAAAAAAAAAAGTCCTTCACAAACAAAACAAAACACTTGAGAGAAAAATGGAAGTAATCAATTTGTGCAATTCAGATAATGCATTTAAAAGAATGCCAGGCCTGACAATACTAATAATGGTGAATTGTTCTCTAGCTAGATGCCTCAAGAGAAGCCAAGGTTAGTCACATCATTGAAGTTAAATTCTGAGAAAGGGCATTAAGTTGTCTGATCAGTGAAAAACTCCTTGCTATCAGACATGTAAAGATCCACTGAAAAAAATCTTAGGAAGAAAGATGCAGAGCATAATTCTGGAGTCTTGGTATTTGCCAACAATTCTTCCAAATTATGCCAGTTCTAAGGTTAAAAGCTCAGAACAGCCATCAAGTGAAACTCAGTAGTTAGAAAAAGAATGTGCTGGTTCAAAATAATATGCAGAGATAAAGCTGTTTTTCTGAAACTGACAAAACCTCTCGAGTCCTTGTCAGGCAAGTTTACTACTTTCTACTACTTTATTTCTGCCACTGCAACTGTTTACCCCAGAAAAATTATTTGGATAAGCTTCTTCCATGATTCTGAAACTTGATAATGCTCAGGGGATGGCCAACATGGAGCCAGCTTGATCAACAATCGCCAGTCAGCAGTGAGACCTTTCAGGCCCTAGGCAGGATGACAAATAACTCTAAGATTGTGTGTTCCATCAGATGACTCAGGAGGATATTTAGCAAAGCCACAAGTTCTTTCTTTAAAGACATAATGAACTATTAGGTGAGATAGTCTAAAAAGCAGATGGGAGATACTTAGCTTTAATGAAGAAAAAAATTTGCCCCTCTATTGCAGCAATAGGACAATACCACAGGAGCCAGGCCCAGAGCCACTGTTAAACAACATTCAATCCCTCACTGAAGCCACTTCAGACATTACCAGCCCTTCCCTCAATGTTCACTCTTGTGGTGCAGCAATTTCAGGTTTCTTCTATATGAGAAAGTTCTTAGGTAAGACTGAGAGCTGGGGCAGCAATTTTCCATAGAGAAAAAGGGTATATTTTCTTCAAGAGTAGCATGCACTTTTTAAAGGCTGCAAATCTCAGTCAAATGAAAATCAAGGTAACATTCTTTTATGTTCCCCAAACAAGTTTCTTATGTTCTGGCCACAGTAACAGAGCCCTGAATTCATATACAGAGAAACATGCCCTTCTCCATTATTGCTGAAACATAACCCTCCTTTTCTCCATATTATAGCCAAAAGGCCAAAAGTACTTTTGTAAAGTAGAAAAAAGTGGTGGAAAGAGAAGAGGAAAGGTGGGAAAAGAACACTGAAAAGTAACTCCCCTGCAGTGGGCTTATTATACTACCAGAAATGGCCTATTAACATTTTAAAGCACAATTCTTCTGTGAATTTATTTTTAAGATTATGCAATACTGATCTACTAGCCTAGTGAAAAGTGAAACCTGTTGTGCAAGATGCCTGTGCTGTTCCACTCTTTAGATTGCTCTAGAACTGGATTCTGGTTTTCTGTGAAACTGATGCTGCTTGTAGCACTTTGGAGCTCTACTATACTGTTTGAAAAGAATCCTCTACAGCCATGTCTTAAAATGCAGCCCTAGAGACAACAAAGGAGAAATAGCTACAATATAACTGTCTTTGTTGAATCATAGCTTTGGAACAGGACTAGAACTCTCAGAGGACCACAAAACCTACTTTCTGTTCATAGAACTTGTTTCATAAAATAAACGCCATCTCTAATTCATCAGGGAGGGAAAAAAGTACAGGGGACAATGATACTTAGACAACTTTTCTTGAAGGTTTGAAAAACTAAGTGGTTTTCAGTGATTTATAAGGGGATGAATGATTCAGAAAAAATAGTTCTGTAATTAAGAACATACTTAAGAATGCAGATACCAAATTGTCATGGAGTTAAACTATTTAATATTATCATGATTTTGAAATTATCATTGGCAAAACAATTTCAAGAAATCTCCCATCTGTGAAGAGGCAATCCTCAACACCACATATGGAATTTATATAGATATTTCAATCTATCACAACAGGAACATGAAATTTCATACTTACAGTTCCACCCATGTGAGGTGGCAGATACTCTCCACTGATGTACTCCTGCACATCATTCTTATTTGTGAACTTTAACATGCTTATTGCATCTGGGCCAAGCCAACCCTTCACGATTTTAAAAGCAGCTTTAAAAAACAAAACAGAACACCAAACAAAAGGTACACATAAGTTAACAAGAGAGAAGTTTTGTTATTTTGTTTTTGTAGGTTTTTTTTTGTGTATTGGTAGATCTTACGTAACACAAGAGAGGTACATCCATCAAGATATTGCAAAACCTGCTCTGAAGTAAATATTATAATTGGAATGAGCAATGCAAGGGAAAAAACATTATTTACAGAGAAAATGAAAAGAGTATCTTTGATTTAATAATTGACAACTCTGTTGTCTTGGAATTTAGCCCTAGAAGTACTGAGGAGGTAAAAGCAATTGTGTTTCCGAATCTGTGTGAGGGAGGTTGGGAAAGATACCTACATTTCACCCTTGCTGAAATGTTTTGCTGATTTAAATGATATTTATTTAGATCTATGAAGCATTAACAAGGACCACTGTTATTTCAGTGATAGTAAAACATGAATATGCAGGAAAATATAAAGCCATTATAAAAATGTGTTCATATGGCAAAAACAGAGTACAAATCCTGTATATTATAGTTAGAGATAATTATTGATAGTTAGAGATAATTATTGAAGTACCCATATCAGAACAAATGTAACTACATGAGCATCTAGTGTCACACATCTATCTTAAACTGTGTATTCTAGTTTTGAACTGGTTACAAGTCACAATCATTGCTAATGATAGGATTCCTACAAGGATTCTTCTTATAAGCATTCAAATAATAGACTATTTATCAAGTTCTCCTAACCTTTGAAAACAACAGGATGAGTACAGTCTTCATGTAAAGTATGATGCAAAATACAGTGATAGAAGGAAAAATAAAAAGTATGCAACCTTTAAACTGCCAGATTTAAAAATGCATGTTTAACAAATTCCATTATTCTGCTGTATCTACAGAGTAGAAGAATGCTTCTTATTTATGCTGCTAAATTTTAAAAGTTACCACAATCCAAAAATAAAAAATCCAAAACTTACCATTCATTATCCATGGCATTTCAAATATTACTATCTTTGCTGAAAAAAAGAAAAAATTAAAATCTGAATACCAAGTGCTGGGTATTTCACCATTTAAGAGCAAGTACAGCAATAACATTCATGTAAAAAGTAAATACATATTACAAACTTCCATGTTCACCTCTCTGTAAAAGCAATTTTGTACAAACTTATTGCTATTTAGAAACATTAGCTGTTTGCTTGGAAAATAGGCAATAAAATTCCAAGTTATACATTGTTTATGTACTTCCTGGGATATTACTTTTCTGACATTATTAATAACTCATCTCAAAAATAAGGCAAAGAAAGGCAAGATCTCAACCTGACCTAGAAAAGCAGCTACTGAATAGAAAAAAAGTTTAACAAGTATATTCAGCACCCCCTACTTCACAAAGAAACAAATAACTGTCTTTGTAAATAATTTTTTTCCAAATATTCTTTATTTAACCATAGAAGTTTGAAAATACTTTAGTGTCCCAATTTTTTTTCCTCCTGAACGTCAAAGTACAAAAAAATAATGTTGCACTTGCCTTTGAGTTTGATATTTGAGCAAAGCTTTGAACTTTGATCAGCAAGCTAAAACCTAATATTCAGAGTTTAAGCAGTTGCTGTATGGAATTTCAACATTCATAGACATTTTCACCTAAAATTTACAACATATTTAAGATGAACTAGAATAAATTATGCAGTGTTTGCCTATGCATAAAAAGAATAGCAGGCAAGTATGCAGGGTTTTTTAAGTGTGCACACTAAAATGCCTTTCCAGAATAATTTTCAGAATAAACCATTTTAATTTTCAGAATCAATCATTGATCCCCATAAATTTCCAGAGCCATTCATTCTTTGAACCCTCAAGACTCCTAAGGGATACAAACTGTCATGAAAGTTGGTAAAGTTTCCACCCAAGTAACAAGTAGCAAAGGAAAACAGATTTTCTATTATGTGCTTATGTTTCTTACTATATATAAACATAGTAAGAACTATTACTTAGTAATAGTAATAAACATTATTACTTTACAAAAACACTGTTGATTTTTGATGAAAGTAAAGTTTATTCACAAACAAAAGTTGTATTGATTTAATAACAAGAACATCTGAACTCTGTAACATGCATATGTTTCATGAAGTTAGCCCAGAAAATACATGAAAAAGAGCCTTTATCTTCCCCATCTTCTATCATATAAAGAAATTCTCTTGTTACCACAAGTCTACAATGCTTGATATTTAATATACAATACTTACTGAGGAAGTTTGGGTAATAATCTGTAAAACAGTTGACAATAAACCGGACAAAGTCCAAGTCCTAAATAAAAAAAATCACAGCATAAATGCAAAGCAAGACAAAACATTAAAAAATACAGGCTTAGTTAAGGCATTTAACGAAAACCACAAGATAGATATATTTGAGCCAACCATGTTCAAATTTTACATGCACTACAAATATCCTCAAAACACAATGCAAGGATTTTTCCTCCATTAAACCCCTGCAGGATTCTGGTCACACTGCCCCTTATAATCTAAGGAAGAAGGCAATAGACCTCTGATCAGTGCAATAACTAAGATATCTAAACTACTGCAGAGTATCAACATGACTTAAGATGTGCAGGAAAGATACAGGAAAAAATACCCTTTAGCACTAGAGAAGCTTGACAGATGGAAGAGTACTCAATATACTGAAATCTCCCTTCAATAGTTATCATACATTACTGTTCAATATACTACTGCACTCAGTGTTATATTTCCAAAAGAAAAAAAACAGGTTTGCCTTTGAAGAGAATTGTTGAGTTTAGTATTAGTTGGTGGCATGCAGAGAAAATGTGGGCAGAGACAGCACACAAAAGAGCTGCTTCTATACCACCCATTTTCCAGATGCCTCTATCCAATGAACAACTATACAGAAATAGTACAGTCAGTCTCCTTTGCAAAATCCAGGTATAATGGAACTGGCTACACAGTAAAGGGCAAGGAAGGCTTTTTATGGAACAAGTATAGAAATAAAGTAAGAGATACCTCACCACAATAAGGTACTCAGGTGGGAAGCCTGCCGTGAGTTCTTTCCCCAGTCCTTTTAACTACTACTACAACTTTCAGAGTTTCTGGCTATGGATCCAAAGCCTACCGTAACAGTAACACTGGGGAAGGGGCTTCTAGATGCAAACACACTACCAAAATATTTGTGGATGGAGTAACAAAAGC
This sequence comes from Parus major, assembly GCF_001522545.3. Taxonomy (NCBI): domain Eukaryota; kingdom Metazoa; phylum Chordata; class Aves; order Passeriformes; family Paridae; genus Parus; species Parus major. The sequence goes on from NC_031768.1 coordinate 17,231,291, forward strand.
AAAAAAAATAACACTGTATAAGAGAACTACCCACAACCTGAAAGCTTTTTAAGTGGCTTCAGCAACTAGAAACCAACTGAAAGCTTGACATCTTCACAGGCAGAAGGTGGCCTCTAATTCTAATAGAAATTTATTTCAACTGTCTGTTGCTTGCACCAAATGCAAGATCTTTCATTTAACAGCACAAACAGTGATAGATTATAATGATTAGAATCTCCATTAATCAAGATGCTGCTCTCTATTCTGCTGCCTATCCAAAAGAAGCACTACCAGACAGGAGAAGGATAGATCCATCATTTTGATGAAAGTCTGGAATCAGAAGTGCAGATTTCACAGACTATTCCATAACTGCATCTATTCTAGTTACCTGGACTGGTGCACCAAGCCATGATCCATCAGAATTATTTCCTGCATACCAGTGATAAAAGTGATATAGTAGATGTCCATAGCAACAGAACAAACAAATGAAGCATGCTCCGGAAAAGAACTCAGAGATCCAAGTTCTTTTTCTTTTAGGATAGATTTATCAATTACTCCACAAGGCTACAAACAGCCATCAAAAATATTCCTGTTCTGTGATAAATATACTAACTACAGAGCAAGACTGTACAATGGGACAGTTACAGACAGCACTTGCTGCGATTTCGTCTCTGAGTCTCAAAGACACAAGAGGAAAAAAGCTGCTTCAGAATACAATCCATAAATCCTGAATCAAATCAGCCTTTCACATCAAGGAAATCATTACAATCCTTTACTCCTGCTATATAAAACTGAGGTTCCAGTATTATTTTAGGAGCATGAACAGATAGCTCTGTTACTGTACAGTTAAGAGCACCAACCTTGCAAAACAGAATCACACTGTATTTATTTGTCAAATTACCTCCTCATAAGCTGGTGGTCCTGTACTGCACAGCTGCAAGGTCCCAGTGCAACATTAATAATCTTGCCTGTGTTAGATATAAACAAGCTTTGGGAGTTGGGTTTAGGGGTGGGGTTTTTTTGCTTACATTAATTCTTGTTGTACCACCACCACCAGACAAAGAAGAACAAAGATACAAGTTTCAGCCATTCCTGTAATAACAGGACAGCATGGCACTCAGTAAGAAAAATATAATTATTCTATACAAATACATTTTTTAACTGGTGATATTTTTAGTTGTTACATTAAATCAATATATATGTCCTGATAGGCAAGATCTCAACCTTGCAATCTAAACCAGCTCAGCCACCAAACTAAAAAGCAAGTTTTCACCATGTTGCAGAAGACAAAGTTTAATATGTAACAAAAGGTTTTGGAAACTGCTCATGTCATGGGAAAAAGCTCTATCATATCACTGATCTGAATGACTGTTAAGTTTTTTATGTGCCAAGGACTGTAGAGTGATTTCCTTTTTTCTGGGAACACGGGCAAAATTCTAAAAGCAATCAAAACAAGACAGTAAAAATACTTACTATGTGACTGATTCCAGTTTCAGCCATGTCAAACACTACTGTCAAGGGCTTCCCATGATCTCTCTTGGCATAATGTTCCAACCAAAAAGCAACCAGTTTCTTTTTGTCAAGTTGCTGTTTAGGATCTCTTGTATGATGCTTCACTTTGAACCAAACTTGGGAAAAAAACACAGACAAAAGTCAAAACAATGACCCAAGCTAACAGAAAGCATCATAAAAATAACTATAGAGGATGCACTGAAATGTATTAACACCTTTGAGTTTGTATCTTACATTTGTTCTCATTTTGTGACCACTGAACAACCACAAAAACAACTGCACACCTCTTCACATAACACACTTTTCTACCTCATTTTTTTACTGTAACTTTTTAAAAATTGAAAATCTAAAGAATTACACCCCAGAAGAAACATTCAAGTGGAAAGCCACTTTTTGTGTATTTAAGGCTACTCACCTAGATTAGCATTTCATAATTTAAAATTAAATCACATGGTCTTCAGACAATATTATGTTCTCTACATATTCTAAGTATTGCTGTAAAATTAATGTTTCCTTTTCTGCTTAGGTTTCCTACAGCACTGCAGTTGATGTGTTTTGAAAAACTATTTATACACACATTAAGAATTATATAAAAAGCAACAGATCTTTTGAAAATAAAATGAAAAATTCCAGGAGGTGAGCAACACTGTATAAATGAAAGCCTAGTATATTTTCTTCTGGGGAAAAAAAAAATAAATTCTTACAGAGACTTGTTTTTCCATAAAAAAACCCAAAAAACCCCACAGGCATAATTCAAAGTAAAAGACTTTATAAAAATGTCTGAAAGTCACTGACTGTACAGTAAGTGAGAAAAGAAATACTCAGGGTAGTAATGTGAAGAGTAGCTTCCACTTTTATTGCCTTTACAGTATCCAAGTTTGACAAGCCTGAAAATAACTTTGGATATGCTCAATATTCTTCTCCCTGAAACTTGGAAAGTTGTAGTAAGAACCCAATCTTTTCTCCATGTCTTTTACTTCCAATTGCAAAACTAAAAAAAAAAGGTCACTTGTTTCATGTAAAGAAACAAATGTTTCTAAATATAGCAAGACTGTATTTCAAGGTAAAGAGAAACCCCTATTCAAACACAGAACATACATTAAACTATTATATTCTTGTTTAAGACAGTGATCACATCACCAAGAGATCTGAGAGTCAGGCCCATGGTGTGATCTGAAGCTGTCCTGTGCAGGATCAGGAGTTGGACTCCATCCTGCTGGGTCCCCTCCAACTCAGTGGACTCTATGATAAATAAAAACTTAATTACCCAATCACCTTTTAAGTAAAAACAGTAGCCAATGTATACCTATGTCTGTTCTTAAAATGCTTATTTTTCAAGATGATAAAATGCTGGAAACAAAATAATGATGAAAGACTGAAAATAGTCTATTCTGTGTAACTTACATAACTTATAACCCTCTTTATCATATCCATGCAGAAAGAGAGCACCAATTTCAAATAACCATTTTGGAAGGACAGATTCTGACAAGTCTGCAAAACCAAATGAAATATTATTTCAGTAATCATATTAATAATCACATTGTAACTTAACAGAAGTCACTAAAAATTAAAAAGTATAACCAAAAAAAACCCAAAAACCCCAAACCATCTTTATAAGCAACTTTCCAAGGCATTTATTAAACATTAAATAACGCAAACATTGAGATATTTTCAAATCTTTACTATCTTTTTCTCATGCTAATGAGTAGGGTCTATTTAAGAACTAAACCTAATTAAAGAAAAATCTACATAAGAAAATGCTGCAAATGTTTATTTTTTTCATATTTTAAGATTCCCCCACCATGCTCTATTGTTTAATTCAATGTGAAGTCCTGCAGATAAAGTTAACCTTCAAAGTATTTTCACAGCACAAAAATAAGATCTCTAATTTGATGTACCAGACTAATGCTATTACAATGAGCAAGAGAGACCTGTTTGTTGTGGGGCTTTTTGTTATTTGCCTGGTTTTTTCGATTCTATGATATAAAGAGACAAAACAACAGATAGCTGACTGCTTTCTTTCCTTCCTCTTAAACTCCCTTTCAACAGACATATGGAACCACAACGAAACAGAGACACTACTGGTCAACATAAAAAGCAATACCTTTTCTCTTCTTTGAAAGTTCTTGCTCAGCTTTCCATGATACTTGCAAACCTTTAAGAGGTCCTTATTGAAACTACATATAGAGGTCACTGGTAGTTCAATAGGAAAGCAACACACACCTTCAAAACCACTGTATAACATGGCTTACCATTAACCGTGTATTCTTTCCTCCACTGAAAGCTTTCATCAATCATCTTTAAAGTGTCATCCACAACATCATGACGCCAAATCAAGTAGTTTTCAACCCATTTATCATCTTGCTGAAGTCTTTCCACATCTCTAGAATCATATTTATCTGATTTATCTAGAAAATAAATAAGTTAGTGCCTATAGCATTTGCTACAAAAATGTGAAGAGATTTGTCAAGTGTAGGTCTCTAAGCATCCACTTGGTACAAAGGATTTCTCTTACAGTTTCAAAGTTAAGCAAACAAAGCACAGCATGAAAAATTAATGAAAACTATCTATCTACTGCAATGATATTTAGGGACACAACAGGACTACTCTCACTAGAAAAATATTTCCTGTGATCCTTATGCAAACAAAAAACAAGGTGGATTTGGGACAGGTGTAATTTTCCTAAAACCAGTTTTCTGTAATTAACATGAATTAGTACATAGTATTAGAATCTGTCTATTGATGAATGTATATATGAAACATCACAAGCATATCTTTGATTTCCCAAACTTATAGGTATAAGCACGTTAGACTTAAAATGTCTAACAAATATGAAATTTGTAGTTTTGTGCACACACTATACATAATTGCATTAAACAGTATTGTTTTCTTTAAAGAAAATTACAGTTTACACTTTTTATAAATTGTTACCCTACCCAATAAAAACTACATGCAACTCTAAAGTAGCACAAAAGCCCTCAAGGCTTCTTGTATTTTCTTGTATCAGATTAGCAACATGATAACAGGCTTACATGATCATGGAAGTACTTCAGATGAAACAAGACTTGTTACTGCTCTGGGATTTTTAGTTTTAAACAGGAAAGTAAAACATAAATGCTAAGTGGACCTATTTCTACAGTAGATATGCTTAAACAAAAGCTCACTTTTTAGATCAATGATCCCCTGTCTGAGAAACTGGCAAAAAATAGAATGAAAATTGAGCCCATAACAGAAACAGGCTTCTGAAAGCAACAAACACTGACACACATCTCTGCTAACTACTAAAAAATCCTAAATTCTTAAGCTATTCACTTAAATTCATGATTACCATGGTAAAAATAAATACTGTAAATAGAAGAGATTTAATTTTCACATACTGGAAAGACTATTCCTCTATCAATAGCAATAAACTGCTTTCAGAACCATCTAGAACTGTGACAAGATGGTTCAGGAATGTTTATTTCAGTCAGACAACTCTGAAGACAGAGTTGAGAAAAAGGCACCATTAAATTCTGCTAATATTTGTTGTTTTACTGGCATACAAAAATATGATCTACTTTACTTGTCTTTCAATTTATATTGTTTCCTGTTAGAAATTAGTCAAGGTAACTATAAGAATGTATAAATTTAAATGTGTTCATTCACTAAATTATAGTTGCACTCCCCAGTGCATTTCTTCACATCTGACTGCTTCTCAAATACATCATCTACCATATTCCCCTCTTCATTAGGCTTCAAATTTCTCCTTCCATTGATCCCATTCCACTACTTTACTTTGTTCCTTAGACAACTCTAGAATTTAATCCCACTTCCCTTAATCTTAGTTCCATACTTTCTTCTCTGCCCAAAAGCCTCTAATCCACTAAAATATTTTTCAGTTCCTTTTCACATCATTTCCATACTTGCACTGGACAGCTAATTTCCTATATTCTGACTAAGCCCAGTGAAGTGATGACTAGCACCAGACTGAAATGTTTGACTTCTCTGTGGCTCTAGAGGAACCACAGATGAATTGCAAAAATCCTGGGTGTGAAATTTTGTACCCTCAACTGCTCATCTGAAATTAGTAGTTCCCCAGTGATGTAGGAAGTTTTGTCTGAGAAAAGCTAACAGTACTTAGTTTCAAATTAACCACTTCACCTTGGTCTAATAATCTCTAACACACACTGGCTTCCAGTACTTTGCTGAGATCAGTCCCATGTGTATCTTATATAAATAAGGGATTAGGGTACTGTGTAATTAAAGAGAAAACCCACCACCAGGTAAAAACTAACAGGATAACATTTCACACCACTTTTTGAGGCTCTCTTTGCTTTCAGTATCTGTGTGAGAGCATAGCTGTAAAAACCAGAGAACTGTGCACCTTGTATCAAACTGTCATACCATTACATGGAACAAACCTCAGAACACATTTCTCAGCCACTTGCAAGTCTCCCTAAATTCTGGACTTGAAGAATATTTTTAAAAACATAGACATTTACCTTTGTGAGTACTTTTAGAAAATTCAAGTGAAAGAGAAACAGAAAGAATGTGCAATCCAAACTGCCAACATCAATGGAAAGCAAGCTACGTTCAGAGTTAAGGGTAGTTCAAAAGGTATCTTTCCCTCTCTTCTGTAACTAAATTCTCAGTAAGGCACATGTAATCTGAACTTACATATATGTGCTATAATACACCCTAAAACCAGGGAAACAACTAGTAAAGTTCTGCATCTACAAGCACTTGCAGCTTAAGATTGACAGAACAAAAGTACTGAGTACTGAATGCTGTATGACTTCTACTTAACTGATCCAATTCTTGCTACAAATTAAGTAACATTTAGAATGAGAATGTGAATCCAAAAGAAAGGTGTTTTATGTCACACACAAAAAGCAGAGTGATATAAAACTGATGGAGTCCTTCCGAGAACCCAGTGACTGAAAATGTGTCAGGTCAGAGGAGGAATTCCTCTTGAAATCTGTACATGTCGCATAATTCTACAGACATCTGGAAACTTGTTTTCAAAATATGCTGTGAAATAATAAGAATGTTTCTAATTTTAAATCACTCATGGAACACCTAAGTGCAGTTACTAGATTACTGTTATTAGAAACTTCTGGAGTTAAATGAGAATTAGTTGAAAGAAAATAAGACCTTTGGGATTCTCAATACAATTTAAATACATCCTACACAACAACTAACTAAGAGGCCAAAAAAGAAACAGCCATATGGAAATTCAGATGGAACTATAACTGAAGTTATCAGACAATCTCCAAGCCTACACATTTAGATACTTGTAAGCATATATTGATGCTTTTCTCAAAGGTAAATTAGGTGTTTGCTTCTTCACAGGACTAGCACTAGGACACTGAGACACTAAGTTTAGTCACCCTTGGCTCAGGAAGACAAACATCTCTGTAATTAAGTCCATAATGAACAGAATTTTGTAAGGTATTTGGAACACCATCTCTCACCCCAAAGGTAACACAAGGAACAGCATTACCAGCTATTTCTGGTCAGATAGAGCTACTAAAAGCTGTATGTGTAGCAGCAGTGCCAGACTTTTGCCTAACATCTGATAATCCAGAGGCTTGGAAACCTGATTGTTCCCTCAGTCCAAGACACTCAAACCTTTCTGTATCATATAATAGTTCCACAGCCCATGGAAGAGGAAAAACTAGGATGCTGCAATAGTTTTCCATTGACCCAGGAAACTGCAGAAACAAAGACTCAGATCCAAAAAAGAAAGAAAGAAAAAGCATAATCTACCAAATTATAAATTACACATAAGGGAGTGACAGTAGCAAGGAGATGTGACCCTTATTAGCCCTCTTTATTCCTTTAGCTGAAAGTTCTCCAGCAAAATTTGAGTGAGAAAAACTGACCAGCGATTTAACCTCATTTTGAAAATAGTTGGTTAAAGTCACTTTCATTTTCTCATTGAGCATTTGAGGTCAAGAGAAAAGACTGGAAGAAGACAAAATCTAAAATCAGTTTGAACATCAACTTCTCATGTTACTTGCCTTCTTTTTTTTTTGCACATTCACTCTGTCCTTTTAAAAGTTGTCTCCTTCAAGCTGAGAAGCTTCCAGTGGAAGTATATCAATTAATTACTATGTTTCAACATAAAGGATCTTCTATAACACCAGAAAACAGCTCTGAAAACAACTGCAGAATTACGCAAAACTAAATGCACACAAATTTCACTGCAATACTTTCACAAGAAGATTTCATTAACTTCTGAGGCACAAATGGTAAAACTCCTTCTTTTTACGTCACTCTTTTCCAATGCCATCTAATTACCATGCCAGGAGCTGCCTGGAGCAGGTTCAGTGGAAGGCTGCAAAGATGATTAACAGACTGGAGCACCTCTCTTATGAGAACAGGCTGAGAGAGCTGGGCCTGTTCAGCCCAGAGAAGAGATGACCGAGCAGACCTCATCAATGTCTGACAGTACCTGCAAGGAGGTGTCAGAGGACAGGCCCAGGCTCTTCCCAGTGGTGCCCAGCAACAGGGCAAGAGGCAATGGCAAAGACTGATGCCCTGTTCCTCCTGACTATGAGGAAAAACTTCTCCACTGTGTGTGACCAAGCCCTGCAGCAGATTGCCCAGAGTGGGTGTGGAGTCATCCAAGGACTGCCTAGATGCAAACCTGTGCCCTGTTCTCCGGGATGACCCTGTCTGAACAGGCTGGACCAGACAAGCCACTATGGTCCCTTCCAACCTGATCCATTCCATGATTACCAGGAGAACAGTGCTGTAGTGCTGTGCTGCTGTGTTTTCTTCTAGTGTTCATGCTTTAGGAAAAATACAAATTTGAGAGTATTCAGCAGGAATATAGAAGAATAACTGCAAGACTCAAAACCAGGCAGCACATCTAAGTCACACACTAAATTAATCCAGAGAAGTTCAGAATTAAAACCCCAAATGACCCCTTCTTTAGGAAAAACTCTTATCTAGAAAAGTAGTGTTACAGAACAAGCCATAATAAAACTAAGTAGGGACAGCTTTGTCTGCAGCTGCATGTCTTTTAATAGAGAAAAAAACAAAACAAACTTCATTGTACAAAGTAGAGAAAAAAAGCAACTTAGAAAAGTATGGCAAGTGTTACATCACACAAAGAAACTCAATTTAACTACTGTCTTAAAGCTATTCCAGCCAAGAATTCTTGGTCTAAAATGGTCACAATCATTTCTCTGACTTTGGCTGCAAAGAGCAAACCCATTTTAATTGGCTGTTGATGCCAAACATTAAGTTAAGTACTGTAACAATTCAGGTATATGCCTTCAGTTGATGAGAAAATCAGCAAGACTAGAAACAATTTAAGAAGGTAAGTAGCCATAAAAGGGACAGGGATGAAGAAAAAAACCAAACACTATTTCCATCCAAAAAGGAATTCAATAACCTTAAGCAGCAATAGACAAAATATCTGCCTCCACAAAGTGAGAGAAACAAACTTTTAGCAAAGCTAAACAGTATTAGTGACAATATAGACTATTTTCAATAAAAAGCTCAATCATTAATGCTACAGAGCTTTCTTTGAAAGTATGTTTCCCTTCTTATCCTTTTACCAGTCTCAGCCTGAAAGCCAAGAATCAGGGAAAACAGGACTTTTCAGAGCATAAGACATATGCAGGTATGCAGAACATTACTTTAAAAATCTTCTACAATAGTCTTATCACTGATTTTTAAGGGTGCCTCATGTGTCTAAAAAATTATTTGCAATCAGCCCATATGATTAACAAAACACCTTTGCTACTGGCTTAATTACTGGTCATGGCGAAATTTAATCCTTTATATTGGAAGGATGGGAAATATCTCTTTCAAAATATTTCTTTTTAAATTAAGATTTGCCTAAAGGAGAAAGGAAAGGTGTGTAAATGGGGAGGGCCAGGAAATAACAGGCAGTTAGAAACAGTTAATATATAAAAGGAAACGTGAAGAGAACTACTTCACTGAAAAAATCTAACCAGATTTGATTGTAAATAATTTCCACTGTAATATTAAAATAGAAAATAATAGTTCAGAGAAAAAAAAAAAAAAAAAAAAAAAAAAGCTATAGAAATCCTCTAAGGAATAGAAATTCACTATAGAAAAATACATGCTTGTTTGCTAGAAAACATTGTTACTGCCAGTCAGTGCTAGAAAACAAACCCTTTTGTTTTCATTGTTCCTTTCACCAGTAAAATCATTTACATCACCAACTCTCACAAAGAATCCAAACAGACAAAACAAAAATTAGGCCCAAAACCAGTGAAGACAAAGTGCTGTCTGCCTACCACATCAGACAGCGTTTGCCAGTCTATTTGACTGACAGGACCACTACTGGAAATAAACCTTTTAAATACAAGGGTTTCATTATTGGGACTTACATTCCTCACAAGAACTGAAACTGTCTTTGAAACCAAGCTAGAAAGTTAACTGAAGAGAAAAAAAACACCACAAGATTTCAGTTAATAATAAATACTGCTTTGCAGATAAGATCCAACAGGGCCCAAACTTTCCTTCTAGAACACTTCAATGGCCAAATTAGCTGAACAACTCCAGCAAGAAAGTTCTCTTGCAAACTTTGGGAAAATGAGCCAGTAAGGTTCTCTGAAACTTTCACACTACATCTTACTACCAAAATCATTTTCTGATTTGGTCACATACATGAAACAGCTGTATAATTCAAAAAACCAGGTTTATGATGCTTTCAATTGTTGAACAGAACTTTTACCACCCAACCTTGAAAATTATCAGGACCACAGCATATTACAATAATAATAATTATAAAATATGTTGGAATATTGGACTTTTCTGAATCAGCTATATATTATATTTTTGTAGATCCTACTTTAATCTAAAAATTGTATTCTGCCAATAAATAATTTCAATTAAAAAGCAGAATTTAAAAGACTCTCTAAGGTTCTATTTCATAACAAAAGTAAACTTTACTGTAAGGCCATCAAAGCATTTTTGACCATTACCAAGTCTTCCTGCATGAGGTGTCTCCTGCATGGAGAGAATCCAGTAACTATGAGTTACAGAATATGGAAGAACCATTTCATCTTTGATGATCAGAATCACTGTGTTTCTAGAATAATTAGTTAAATTGTTTTCCTCAGAGGGAAAACAAAACAGTGACAGTTCCAGAAAAAAAAAAAAAAAACCTGCATGAAAACTTTTCTCCAACATCTGCAGTTCACCTCTAAATGAAATAAAGTTTGCTCTGTAGAGGCCCATAATCCTATGACTATACTAAACTTTACAGGAAGGATCAGGTTCTCAGTGTAGTCCTTAGTTTGAAAGCAGACTAAAATTCCTGAAGCAATCATTTGTACCTTTATACCCCAGTCACAGGTTTGAGGGTTTCTGCATATATGTAGCCGTACATTCCTTTGATTAAGAAGCATAAAAGAAGATGCTTTAGAACACACACACAGAAAAGGTTGATAGGCCAATACAAAATTAAAATCCTGTGTTTTTCACTCTTGATTGTGGTCATGAGAACATTAGCTTGCTTGTGGCATTCCTAAATATGTGGCAGAGTCTTAAGAACACAAACTCAAAAAAGTCTTAATCCTATTTTCTTGAAAGGGCCAAGAGCCTGAAACCATGATCCAAAAATGGGCTTACTGAGAAAAAGCGTTCAAAACACTGCAAATAGGATTACAGTTTACCTTGCAACAGTATTCAATTATTTTAATGGCTGTATCAACCATCCAACACAGACATTGTTACAAGTAGAGAAACTTGTGGAATTTCAAGATATTAAGTGGTAAATCAATTGTAAGAGTAATACCCCTTTTCCACAACCACTGTCCCATAGCAGTCCTAGGCTTTCTGAAATGACTATTTATGAGTCTGACTCTGGGATAATAGAATATAAATCAAGTGGGACCACCTACCATAGGAAAGTATACACTAATTGAAAACATTAAGCAGCAGAAAAATTTAGAATTTAAGATGAGCCTCCACTCATTCAAGCCTAAGCTTTACATAGATATCTTTATTTACTTAGAAATATGAAATGGTAAAATAAGCTCTCTCTACTTCAAGACTTTCTAATGAATTTTGTCAGCAGAAATAAAGGTCATCTCTAACCAAGGCCAGTCTCCTTTATGAAAGTTAGCAGAGTAACACTGAGACAAAGTTGTACCACCTTCAAGACCTTCAAAGTTTTCCAAAAGCATGTTCCAGCCCACTACAATCAAGAAGCATGTAACTCTTCCATAAAAGTGATGGACAGCTAGGCAACTTCAATAATTCTGATCAGAAACATCAAAGGAAGCCATTTGTTTGCAGAACTATGTCTCATATTAAAGGAGATGCAGGCAACACAACTAGTGGAGTTTTACTGTATTTGCATTAAAAATTTGCATTTTTTAGTAGAAAGTCTCTAGACAGTGACAATGAAACATAATGTTTACTGCAGTTATTAGCATATTCTATATTCTTCCATCATAAGCAATGCAAATCAACCTTAAATAAAAGGAAACTACTCAAGGCTTACCCCAATCGTCCCTCTTCCCTGGGGCATCCCCAGCATCTCGTGGCCTTCATTTACAAATTTAAATGCACCTGCACTTAAGAACCAAGTTGGACATGCAGCATGATCTTAATTATGGCCTACATGAATTTCAAGTGCAAGTTACTCCAGAAAAACAACACTTCCTTTGACAAACTCGGAGAGGTCAGAATGCCCCCCTTCCCTGACATGTTTTATGTCGGAAGAACACCAAGCACAGAAATGTCCCAGCCACGATCTCCAGCCAACCAAACACAACTGCAGGAGAAAATGACTGAGCACTTTGCCCCAACACATCCTGCAGCCCAAGACAGCGACCCAGCAGACAAAGCAGTGAGAGCCAGCATAGAAACCTGCTGGGCATCGTACGTGGCTTCAGACACCCTAAGTGCACAAGGGAAGTTCAGATTTGACATTAGGAAGAAATTCTTAACACAAAGAGTGATTAGATATTTGAATGGGCTGCCCAGGGAGGTGGCAGAGTCACCGTCCCTAGAGGTGTTTAAGGATGTGGCACTCAGTGCTGTGGTCTGGCTGACAGGTGTTCCAACAGGTTGGCCTCGATAATCTCGGAGGCCTTTTCGGACCCAGTCGATTCTGTGGAAAGGAACAGCCGCTCCCAGACCTGGGAAAGTGGAATACCTGACGCCACGAGAGGAAAAGCGACAGTGGACATGCCTCAGAGCCCGCCCCCACCTCTCCCAGCTCACCTGGCAGGTACTCCGCCTCGAAACGCCGCCGGGTCTCGCTTATCAGCGCCGCCTTATCCTGCCGCTGCTGAAAGGAAACAAGGAACAGGAGGGCCGTGAAAGGAAGGGAAAGGCCAGGGCCCCAGAAAGCCCCAGACCCTCACCTGTACGGCAGGGCCTGGCCACCCGTCCCGCCAGACGACCAACCCCGAGCGACTACGGGCGGCGATTTGGCCAAGACCACCCGGCAGGCGGGCGGGAGGGTGGCAGTGAAGGGGCAGGGGCGCAGGGACCCACCTCAGCCATGATCCAGCGGGTCCGCCCGCGCCGCCCGCACTGAGGCGGCTCCGGGAGCGCGAGGAGCGGCGGGAAAAGGGGATGGAGCGGCGCCCGGGGGGG
>NC_031768.1:17244638-17287569 GCF_001522545.3 Parus major
TCCCGTCCGGCCGGGAACCGCGACACGGGCCCGCCGGGAGAGGGGCACCGACTGTCCCGTCCGGCCGGGAACCGCTGTACGTGGCCCGCCGGGAGCAGCCGGGAGCGGCGGGGCCCGCGGTCACTGCCGATCCCTCAAGTCGGGTGAAACTTGGTGAGACGGCTGCAGTTCCCTCGGGGTCCCTGGGGCCTTCTCTGGGAGAAGAGGGAGAGGGGGAGGGAGTCTGCCGCAAAATGACCGGATGCTTCGTCAGAGAATTTTCTCCTTTAAGGTCTTAATTTTTTTAAAAAAAAAAAAAAGAATTATAGTTATTTATAAGTACTACTCCCGAGAGAAGGCTCTTTGAGAATTCAAAGCACCGTTACTTTCTAGTCTGCTCAGTATGTTTGTGGTACTGACACCTTCAATGCAATCACACGATTTGTGAGTGTGTGGTTTGGTTTCTATCAATCTACATTATGCCATGCAGCTGTTGATAACCGGAGAATTTCTACCTTGGTAAAGAAACGTTTCTAAAATGTTTCTGTTATTTAAATCTCTCACTACAAAGTTGTTTACCTTCATTATAAATCTGTGAGATCAAAGCACATACTGGCCTCATTCTGTATTATTGCTTTGCAATGCATAGTTATTCTTGAGACTCAGTTCAGCTAGTCCCAAAACTATTTATTTATTTTTTTATTACTTGCTTTTGTAGATGGAAAATGTCCAGAAAGGTTAAAATTTCCATAAAGAAGTAAGCCTGACAGAAATAGGCACACATAGGATGTTCTTATAGAGGAATATACCTAAAGATAAATCAAGATGCTTCTGAGTGAGCAAGATCAATTCTTGTCCTACAATGGTGAAGTTCTTGTATTTCAGTTGTCAAAAACAAAGCATGCAGAGGAAGCAGATGATAAAACAATGAATTTATGTGTCAGAAGGATGGAATTCAACAGAGACACTAAGCTGTTTGTTCAGAAGTCTTCTGGAGTATTCAGCATGGGAGCCAGTCACTCAAAAATTGAAATTATTTGTTGTAGCTGCACAACAGATTCCAGAACTGGGATTATTCTTCCCTGCATTTTGATGAAGAAGAAAAAACAGAGCAGTGTCAAATACTTTTTGTTGTTGCTTCACAGTTCAAACCAATTTGAGCCATCCTTTTATTTTAAATTGGATTATGAGCTGAAAGAAGACATCAGGTTGTTTGCTGGCCCATCATTGTTGTGGAGACATGCCAACAAGCTGTTCTACATCTCTTCCAACACCCCCGTGGTTCAAAGTGCTCCTGTTCAGCTTTCTTCTGTAGTGTGGACAGGTGAAATTATGGGTGAAGGCACTGTTGTCTTAGGGATAAGAACTGCTTGCCTGCCAGAGACTGAAGATCCAGATGGGTTTTCTGTTTCAGACAGAGCCATCTGGGGTAGTGAGTTCTTTGGATATGCAGTTCAAACACAGAAAATGCTGCCTGGCACGTGCTTCATGCCTCATGCTTACAGCAGAGTGGTGTCTTCTGTCTGTGTCTGCAAGAGTGAGAGTTTGAAGAAACAGCTCCGGATCTCGCTTGTTGCCCTAACCCACAAGAACCAGCTTATTTGGTTCCAAAATGGTGCCCCTAAAGGTGTTTGTGAGCTTCCTTATGAAAAGCCATGTTCAGTAAAACCAGCTCTAACCAGTAGCAATGATTTGCTATTTGTTGTGGCTTTTGCCTCTGGAAATAGCTGTGTTGTACAGAGGAGAGACAGCTTAAAGGTACTGGTGTCTTTAAACATCTCCATTTTACTGTGGTCTTTTTTGTGTATATTGTCTTATTGAAAGTCCTGCAACTGAAAACCTGCATGTTTAAGTTCTTTAGATCTCTTGTTTATTATTGTTGCTGCTGGTAAAATAATCTGTCTAAAGTATGATATTGTTTTGCTTCCATTGCTTGCTTATATATTTGATAATGAAGCTGTGATTCTCTCATTCAGTGATACATTTATGAATCTGACCAAAGCTTCTGTTACTAATTGAAAACTGCAATGGTGTGAAGACTTGAAGTTGCAGGGCAGTTATGAGTGCACCTGGATGATTTGTGTTAGAAGTAGCCTCACACCATTGCAAAGTATAAACTGCTTCTTGAAATATCAAAGCTTTTTGAGCCTTAATTCCTAATAAGAAAAAGTTGTTTCTAGAGTATGTTGTTTTATGAAAATGACAAGAAAAGGCCTTGCTATTGTTTCCTAAAATTAGGAGAGACAAAGTTGCTGCTAGGGTTTTGTAGTTATCTGACAGGAAGTCTTGTATAAGTCAGGAAATAAAAATTTGTACTATTTAGTTGCTGGCATTATTATAAAAAAATTTCCTTAACTTTCAAGCATATTTAAGTCTGTTGTGAAACAAAGATATTTCTCAGTGTCAAAGGTATAATGCCTTTAACTGATCTTCAAGTATTACTGCTTCTAAATAGATGGTATAACGTTCAGCTGCTTGAATACACTGAAAAGTTGTCATCTTCTCTGCAACCTGTAATCTGGAAAGTGATCTTTAAAGAGAAATAGCTAATTTTCCCAGAGTTGCATAGGATCTAAATGATAGGATGAGAGTGAGAGCTTGAAACCTTTAAATATCATTGTATTTTACACAACTGAATAGGCTCCCTCTTTATGGAAAACAACCTTCACTAAAATGAGATCTCAAATACAAGATTTATTCTAATAAATGTATTTTAAAACCTCTTCTACTGTAGGTGGCTTCCAAATGGCAAAAAGTGAAGTGTGTTCTGGTGGATGATTTTATTGGCTCTGGAAGTGAGCAGCTGTTATTGCTTTTTAAGGATGACTCCAATACAGACGTGTTAAGTACATTCAAAATAACAGATCTTGGGGAGGTCAACTATGCAGTAAGTTGAGCTTGCCTTTTCTCAGCTACTCAGTCTGTGCTTACTAAATTATGAAAATCTCAACAAATCATTAAAGTATTGATACAAAGTGAAATTGGATGTGTGCTGTGAAGTGCCCTGAAGTTTGAATACAATATTCCCTGCTGTAATCTTAAATTATCTGAAGACGTTTTGATTCTGTGATTATATCAACATTCTGTTGGGAAATTAATGCAGCTGAAAGTGCTTCACATACATAATAGTTTTGCCACAATCTTACCTTTTGGCTAAGAACCCTTAATTTAATTAAAGCCATAGTACTTGTTAATTATCTTCTCATAATTGGGTCTTTCCATTATGTACTATCAATTTCTAATTGCTTTCAGAAAATATATTTTTTCTTTTAAAAGACATACCGTGATTCTCTTGTCTTGCTGTATTTTCCCCTAGATTTTTATAATGCTGTGTAATAGCCTGTACCTTACTTTCAGCTTTTTAATTCATTTAGGGTTTTGGTTTTTTCTTTTTCTTTCAGAGTGGTATCAATTATAAACAAGATGTTCCTGCTGCAGAAGGATTGCAAGAGAATGGTTTGCTTACTGTCAGAGCCCTTGAAACAAGATTACAGGTTTGTGCTCAACAGTTCTACCTCTATGTTTTCTGTAAATTACTGTTCTGTATCATTGCATTATCTGAAGGGTGAGGCTAATGATACTGTTATTATTGAAGAACTGGTTCAGGGAAAAGGACAATGTGGTTAAGTATTTATTCTCGAATCAGTGGTAGTTTGTGTTTCAGTTCTCGCAGTTGTTATAAGTGCATTTAGATAATTGTGGAAGTCTAATTTAATTTTAATTAAAAGGTTGAGATAATGTTGAAGCTATCTTATCATAGCAGTAATTTTACTCACGTTTAAATACCAGATTAAAAAATTAGAATGTTTACTTTTTCTCCCCATTACACACATAACTTTCAGGTCATGTAGTGGCAGGCTCCCAGTGAGTGCATTTGCACAAATTGGTGACAGTGGTTATTTCACCACCTTCTGATGTTCATGCTCCTATTACTAGTGACTTTATAAGCTTTTATAATTTTGAAAAGTATTGTAGATAAAGCTAAAATGTATCCTTCTTTAAACTAGCATCATTTATAAAACAAACTGGAGGAAACTTGCTGGAGTTTCCCACCCAGCATAACTCACCAATGTGAGTGCTTTTGCAGTGTGTATATTAGCCTATACCAAATGGGTAATAGTTGACGAGTAGGAACATTATTTAAGAAAAAAAAATCTTTAGGGGAGAACATGAATCTCATACTGAGTCCATTATGAGAGGCTATTGTTAGTTTGCTAAGGGTGCTTTAAAGACAAGATATGAGGTAATTATTCCTGTCATTTGAGAGTTAGTGAAAACTAAGTAGGGTATTGTGGCAGTTTTATTTCCAGCCTTTAAAAATTAAGCAAATGAATGGGCAATAGTTTACCAGTTAATAAATAAATAAATGAAGGACATACTAGGAAAAGACTGAAAACAACTTTTCTAGTTCTAATGACAAACAAGGTATCTAAAGGGATATAGTGTATCATCTAAATGATAAAAGCTGTTTGGAGAACAGTGGACAAAATATTTTTTTCCGTTCTAGAAGGCCAAGAAAATAGAACCTGCATTAACTTTGAGGACCTCTGGAGGTTCCTTCCAGTCCTACTTTTTTTACAGTTTACATGTTAGGCTATAACATGCAGAAGTGCAATCTTCCTTCCAAATGCATCTTTTTCTGTTTCTGCGGTTTTTTTCTTCTGTGACAGTCATATTTTACAACTGATTTCACTGCTGCATTCTTGCCTTCTCATTACATTACTCTTCACATTACTCTTCCACAAAACAGAAATTAGTTTCTGTGTCTTTTTGGCTGCTCCTTCCATTTTGTAATGGAGCTGCCATTGACAGCTGTATGTTCTATGTTCCTTAACTTTCTTCTTTCAATGCACCAACGGCTTCTACCTGTACAGCTCTGTGATTCTGTGTCAGGATCAAATGAATTATCTGCTTTGCACTTGTTACTGGTTCTGCTGGAAACAAGCCACTGGCTGGATATTTTATCTATTGTGTTGTGTTTATGTTACAGACACAGAATACTTCATAAGACCTAACATTTCTGTGCTTTTAGATCTTTTTAATATCTGATTCTCAAAGCCACTTTGTAGCACAAGCATTGTAAGCAAGTTGGAAATTTATTGTGTTTTAATGCCGTAAATCTTTGAAAATGTCAAGCTGATGAATTTGGAAGTGGGTGCAGATATTTCTTTTTAACCTTACTGTCTATATTATATTTGCTGAACAGTGAAGTACTCTTGCTGGCTTTTATAATCTGATGTATAATTGAATTTCAAGGATGCTTGTTTTGAAGCAATAGTGCATGAGTTCTGCTTAACTTGGGAATTTTCAAAGGTTATTTAGTCTTGAAGTGGTGCCTCTTGATATTTATCATCAAAATTCAGGTATTCTAGAAATTTGCAATCAAATCAAGTTTTCACTGTCTCCATGGAATCCTCTGTTTTAGAGAAAAATGAAATAGCAGATGCAGCCCTTTTTCATCCTTGTTGCTTAACCCTTGTTCCACATCTGCACAGCTCTTTTCTTAGCCATGTGAGAACTTTGGCAGGAATGAATTATAGTCCACAGTGTAAGTAAGTTGTGTTTAAGTTATACACAGTAATATATATAAACCACATTTTGCAGGTAGTGACATTGAAAAATAGATCAGCTTGAGCAATTTTGAGTTGTTCTGTTTATTTTGTATACACAATTTTGGGCCTGAATCCAGCCGTTTCTCCTTTGAAGTTTTTTTTCCACTTTAACATGTGTTTTGGTGCCTTCTGAAGAAGACATCCTTTGGCAGAGTACTGCAGTTACATTGCAACAACTGAGGTTACAGGGTTTCTCATGGTTTTAGTTAATTGTTTCAGCAGAAATAAAGTGTCTTTATGTCCACTGGTCTATTCTCCCCATTACTTGACAGTTTTGTAAGGACTGTAATTCTGGATTTACTCACAGCTCTATTGTCTTTGGCTCTGGACTGTCTTGTTTTTATGTTCATGTTTATTTTCCCTTCTAAGGTGATCTAGTTTTATTCTCTTAGTTTCACAGCACAAAACTTTTAAGTCCTGCTGATGCTTGTACATCTTGGCATATAACAGAAAGGATGTGCCTGTCACTTGGTGGACACAGCTCAGTCCTGGGTTTGCTATGTGGTAGAATTCAGGTCTTTTTCTTGTGTTGTTTTAGGAGGAAAAAGGGCTTGCAAAAGCCAGATTGGTCAGCAAGCATACATCAATGGATGTTTGGCCATTTTCACTTCTTCCACATCTCTGCTTCCCCATTTGCTTTCTGGTTCTCATTTATTTATTCAGGAGTTGGCTCCAGTGGGAGTAAATGATAGTGTTCTGTTGACCTAAATTAGGAAGGTATTGTAGACTCATCTTTGTTCTTAACTCTTCATTTCCATCTCTTGACTCAAGTCTGGCACTGGATTATTGCGTCAAATCTGGTGCTGAGATTCACAGTTTGATAGGCAACAATTTTTTACAGGACTTTCATGAGAGTGCTGTTGGTCTAAATTCCCTTTGCCATTGCAGCTTGAGCAGAGGACATCACTTCACTTACAAAAACTGCTTTTTTATTTGGGCTTACAATGGATTTATGTGTGTTATGTGTTTGGGGGCATTGTCTAAGGGGATGGGGAAGAGGGAAGTTTGGTTTGGAATTCCAGGGTTAAGTTTGTTCTGTCTTTGACAGCACCGAACTTCTTACAATCTTGCTTTCCAGATAATAAGCTTTTGAGGATCTTTCTTAAAACCTTAGAAACTGCCATGATTTTTTTTTTCCTTGTTGCTTGGTTTGTGGGTTTTTTTGGTTGGTTTGCCTTGGTTGTTTTTTGTGAGAACTTTTTCATTGTGTTTTGTTTAGTTGAGATGCAGTCAACATATGTGTCTGCTTTTGAACCTGTCAACTCTTCAATGTATTTACTTGACCAATAACCAGTACAAATCTTGAGAAGAAAATGAAACTGCTATTCATGAAAAAGTGAAGCAGGATTAATAATAAAATATATCTACAGAAATATATCCGAACATCTATGTAATTTGATTAAGTTTACCTTAATATTTATCTTAAACTCTAGGTTTAGTATTGAAAGACCAAGATTCTGAGATTTATATTTTAAAAACAGAGTAGCCTGACTTGAACATTTTTTGGAAATGTTAGCTGTGCTTCTTGCATACAAATGGAAAACTGAAAAAATATTTTGATAGCTTTAATATCCTTTCCTATGTGCAGTAGTCTAATGATTATCTTTTACAGGCTGGTTGGACTTCTGTTCGAGAGCTACAGCAGCATTTAGGACTCCAAAAGAGAGTTATTCTTGAGTCTTGCAGAGCATTAATAGATCTTGTTGAAG
Source organism: Parus major (assembly GCF_001522545.3). Lineage (NCBI taxonomy): Eukaryota > Metazoa > Chordata > Aves > Passeriformes > Paridae > Parus > Parus major. Next base: position 17,251,939 of record NC_031768.1, read on the forward strand.
AAAGAACCCATATTCTACCAAACTCAAAAGAGGTAAAATGCAGGAGGTGGGCCAGATCAGTTCTGAATTCTGCCAAGCCATTTTTAGAGGGTGCTGCCCTCAGCCACTTACCACAGTCACCTGTAGGGGTTGCCACTATCAAAACTCATTATTATGCTTTTTAAGTCTGGTTCATTTTCTTAACTTGCCAATATGTGTAGTTTGTAGTAAATTTAGTTGTTTCTACTTGAAATTGATGTGCACATACCTGCTGACAACTGAGTGGTATGGAGGAGTAACCTCTAACAGAGTTAGCAACAGACATGAGGGGAATGTGCAGTTCTAATTGGCACAGTTGCCTAGATATTGAATAACTGTCTGTAATCTCACATGTTACAAAAAGGGAGTTGCCATAGAAGTATGTGAGCAAAATCGACTTTATAATGTGGGCAGAGTGAGCTGTGGGCTGAGAAGGTGATGGAGGCTGGGAAAATTTTATTTTAATATCTTGCTCAAAAGTAACCTAATTTAATTGAAATGGAGTTCATCTCCCTTTCAGTTACTGCTGTGGTATCTTCCAAGTTTTCTAGGTTTGGACAACAAAGTATCAAGCAATTAAATGCAGTAATAGAAATTCCAGCACCTTAAATCTTTGGACAATTAATTGTATAGTGGATCAAGATTTTGACATGTGATGTTTACAAGGAGAGAATAAGTTGTACTTTACATGATAATATAATGTGTTAGGAAAATTCAATTCTATTTATTGTAGAGAATAAATACGTTTATATATATATATATCTTTCATTTTATGTATCTTAAAAGCTCCTTCAGCAGTCACTTGTGGTAAAACAGAAAGTAATGCAGTATAAAAATAACCAATATCACTACTTAATTTAAAAAACTTTAAAAATTTATTAATTTTAAATTATTTTAATTAATTTTAATTAATTTTAAAAACCCACATTTTTCTGTAAGGAAGGTCTTGTCTCTCTCTGGGATGATGTAGAAAATCCTGCTGATTCTCTAAGTAAAGAGACATCATTGGCGTCTAAAGTCCCAGAGCACTTCACAGAGGAATTATGGCTGCGTGTTGTGGGTGACAGCCTGGTGGTTGGAGTAAAACTAACTGAATCATTTTATTTGTGAGTATATACATTTACCTAATAATTTCATTGGTATTTTTATAGGAAATGAATATGTAGGTTAAGCTCTGCAGTAAATTTGAATGTTCTCATGTTGAACATCTGCATATAAAATGTTTTAAATGTGTCTTTGTCAGTACTCTTGCTGCTGCTGCTTGCTTGCTCTCTAGCACTGTGCAGAAAAATATATTATACAGCCAGAAATCATATGTGTGAGTATAATTGCAACATTACTGGAGATTTTTTACAAAAGAGTTTTCTTTGACAAAAATTAGGGCTCTTTATAGTCTATGTTGACATAGCAATGCTGACATCAGTATGTGTTGTAAATAAAGCTCTTTCTTCGCTTAGTTCCTGTTGCTTTAGTGTTAGCTACTTGCTATTCCTAACTGGTTTGCTTCAAGAAGTACAAAAGAAAATATATTAAATTTACTTATCAACTAATAAATACTTAGATTTTGAATTGAACTCTTCTAGTCAAGAACTTAATCAAAATTATTGCAAAGCTCATATTTTATGTAAATTATGTGGAACAATCAGCCATACAATACTTAAACCTTCAAAATAATTTATTTTTATTATCATCTTTAAAATTATTTGTTTATGCTATTTATTTTAATTACTCAGTTCTAGTTGTAAATACTACTCATGTCATTTTCCCTTACAGATAGGGAACTAAATTGAAACTGTGAAAAAAGAGGATTACATAAAATATGAAATTACAACGTGAATTGTGTAATGTAACCTTTGGTGGAATCAGAACTTATCTTTTGACCCATTTCCCCCAGGCGGTGTAGCTGAGGCTGTGTTAGGCTGAGCTCAAAGACTACTGATGCCACTGAAAATCATTCAGGTGGTTGTGAGGGAGCTGACCTGTTAGGCCCTCTGGCCATTCTGCTGGAGCTGTGGCTATATTCTTTCTCAACTGCCAGATTGCTGTAACTTTACAAGAAAGTTGACCTCATCCTCTTGACAGCCTCTCTTAAGACCCACTCAGGCAAAAGATCATTTTTTGCCTTTTTACTGTTTGTTCTTATAGCTTGGATGATGATGCCTTTGTTTTGTTTTAAAATAAAACACTTAATTCCTGTATAACTTCAGAGACCTTCAACAGATTTTAAAAACCAGCAGCAATCTAGCCCTCTCCCCCATTTTTACAGTTGAGAAAAGATCTGTGGAGAAGCCATTTGCCCAAGGTTACCTGGCAGGCCAGCAGCAGAACCTCGGTCTTTTGAGCTCCATTTTAGTACTGGGTACAGCAGCCTGTGTTTGTGGATAAAAGGACTTGCTTTATCTCTAACTCCAACTCTGTAATTCTTGATAGGTTATTTTTGTGCTTCCTACTAAGGCAAGATTGCAGTAATATCATGGGTTGCATTATGAGATGGTGATACTTCTCTGTAAAGAAAATTAGACATTCATAAGACTTTCAAATGTCAGTGACATTTTGAGATTGAATTGATTGACAGAATAATATATTCATTGAAAGAGGATCTAGAACAGTAATATTAGGATTTTATTGAAAGAGCCTTGAGTTGAATAAATAAAGTAGTTCATACACTTCAGGAAGTTGCTGCATGTTCAAGGTAATAGTATCTTAAACCTTTCATATTACTCTACATTGAATTTTGTTTGAATGTCTATAAAAATGTAGAGTATCAGAAAAGCTTCTAGTCCTCAAAAGGGCAAAATTTATATTTTCCGCAGTTTTTTATTAAAAAAAAAGGTTAAATCTTTAAAAAATAATCCATAATGTCATAGAATATCTTTATAGGTTACATAGAATTTTCAGCTTCTGGCTGAATTAAACATCCAAATTCTTATGGTTGAAACAAGGTATCTAACTCCTAGAAGCTCTCAGAAAATTCAGTGCACATTTTGAAAAGCCTTAATATTAAGTTTATATGAAACAGTCATGAAGGATTTAGCCTCTTTGCAAAGTCTGATTTAATCTGGAGTAATATTGGACTTTATGATAGTCTTAAATGTCTGTGTACATCTGCAGAGTTGTGGTTATTTGTCAGAAGGCAAAAATTGAACTGGAAGTGCAGCCATATTGTATGGATTTTCACAGGTCACTGAGTGATGTCAGTTTATCTTTAGTGATGGATCAAGACTTCTCTTCGATTTCTCCAATTATCAAGTGCCAAAGTAAAATCATTAAGCTGAACAAAGCCTTCTCAGCATTGACAGTCTCCTCAAGTCAAATTGAACCTCCTCCAAAAAAGATGAAATTGGACTTGCGTAGCAGCAATGATGTGAAAAAAGAGTTTCCTAAAAGATCTTCAAGGATTCAGCTGGATGAAGCCAAGACAGTCACTGCTGTCACCAGCCTTTCACCACTATTGGCATTTCATCGTGTGTGCTGCGTAGTTCTTCTGCATGCCAGGAAGCAAAACCATCAGAATGACAGTTTGCAGCAGAGCAAAAAGATTACTGTACTCTGTGGGAAAATTTTGTTAACTCTAGAAGATATTTCAAATGGCAGATATTCAGTGAAGATGCCAAGGGATAATAGTTACTGTACAGGTAAATGGATTTCTAAATATATATATATATATTTGATTCTTTTGTTTACTCTAGGTGATGCCAAGCCAAGTTTCTCTCTGAACACAAGCTGCACAGACCTTTTGGGAATTAAAGCTGGGTGAAATAAGAGAGAGAACATTTTTCCAAATGGGAAAAATGTTTGGTGAGTTGTTGTTAGGTTTTGTTAGCATTGGTGATGAAGGGTATCTGGAAAGGATAATTTTGAAGATAAGTTTGAGTACAGGATGCTGAAGCCTAAGTTTTTTGTATAAATCAGATTCTGGAATTAGTTACAGAAGTTTTTTTTTACATATTACTCTCTCTTAAATAATACCAAAGTAATCGAAGCTCTTCCTCATCTACACATATATTAAAGTAATTTATTTTCATTTCTTTTAATATTCCTGATTGAATTGATTTTGACCTGGGCTTTTGCTCAGGTAATGAAACATCCTTTTGTTGTTTGCGATGAATTTGAATTTTTCTTCCTTTAATGCTGTGTCACTGCTAAAGCCAACATCTCATCTTACTATCATAGGAAACTAATAGTCTTCCTTTAACAAGGTGATGTTTATCTTAAGAGCTTTCATTATATTGGTGGTGCTCCATTAATCAACTGTTCTGCTTGACAGAAGTAGGGATAAGAATTTAGGTGAGAAGAAAATTCCCAAAGAGTGCCTGAAGCCAGGTGCAAATCCTTCACAAAAAAACAGGGAGTATGAGCCAAAAATCAAAGCTCATTTAATGCATGCTGCATGATCAAAATATTTAGTTCAAATACCTTTTTTTACTGTACTTTCTTGCAGGTTCCATGGAAGATATACTTGCTGTCCTTGCAGTGTCTGTCAGATTTTCCTTTCAGATTGAGTCTTGTGACTACACTTTGACTCCAGTGAGTTCGTGGTTACTGGGAGAAATGGAGTGCACACCATTGAAGGGATGCCAGGACCACATATTCTGTCATAAAGCAGGAAATGTCCATGGTACAATTTTTAATTGGGCCCTGAAAAATCCATTTGAAGGAGTTCTAACAATATTTTGCAGGTAAAATCACTTGCAAAACATAGCATATTCATCTTCTGTACACCTTTTTTTATCTTTATGCCATTTCTAACTGGTGTCATGAACAGCAGTTGAAATTGTAACCAATAGGTTGCCAGCTTGATGATATCAATCACCAATAACAGGCCTGTTTTCAGATCAGAACTATGGCAGAACCTGAACTGAGTTCTTTAATTTTGTCTAGTCTGGAACACTGAATTACAGATAAGTCTAATCTCCATTAATATCTGCTTGGGTACTATTCCTTCGTTTCATTTTGCTGCATCGTTATTTTATATTCTTTTTTTCTTACATAATTCTTAGTATAATGTGTAATTTGTAATTTTTTTATTCTTCAATGTGTGTTAATTTAAAAAAAATCTTTTAATATTAAATATTTTATATTAATATTAAACAAAAAAACAAACAAACCACAAACCCCAAAATAAATTAAATTTCTCACTAGGTCATTTTTAGTTTAGTTGCAATATAAGTGTAGTCTCATTTTGTACATGTTTCTGCTGTAGTTATTTTCTATCTGCCATGATTATATAAAGGAAATAATCTGAAGAGTCTCACTGATGTTCTTTCTTATGCAGATTCTTGGACAAATATTTCCTAAACCAGGTTAAGCAAATTAGTAATACTGCCATAATTTATGATTTAGCTGGATAAGGCTTATAACATAAAAAGTACTTCTGGGATATTGACAAATGTTCCTGTTTCGAGGAGTTCAAACTAAAAAATAAAAAAGAAAAGGTGTTACTTTTAAGAGTGTATTTTATAGTGAGGTTCAGTCTTTTCCTCAAATTAGGAGTCGATTTCCTTTACGTAAAAGGAGAGGCTGAAATGTTTAAGCAATCAATCAGTAAAATTCTACATCTCAAGACTTCTGGTTCCTTTTCAAAAGTGTTTTTACTTGGTACTATTCACTTTTGATCCCATTTTGTTAATAGTTACTGAGCCCTATGTTTATGGGCTGTGATTGTATTTTCTGTATCTTTTATTCCTGTGTTTGGATTGATCTTTTATCTGGCTAGGATATTTCTTTGATAGGTGGAAACTACATTTTTTGGTTTTTGACACCATCATCATTTTGTTTTACAGAAATCTGACTGTCTTGTTCCAGTGCCTTCATAGCCTTACTCGAGTTCTCCCTCCAAGCTGTGGTGTAAAACTCCTGAGATCTGGAAGCAAAGGAGCACTTACTGAGCAGTTAGCACTGGCTCTGGAAAAGGAAATGCTCACCTTGAAGAATTCTCTTTCCTTAAGAAAGGCTGAAAACAGCTTGACATGGGGGAATGAGTCTGGCAAGAAAATCAATAATGCTCCTCTGGCTTCTTTACTGGACACCGAGGAAGGAGTCCAGCAATTCAGAAAGAAGCTTCAGAATGAGCGGGAGGAGTGTGTGCGAAGCATGAACCAAACAATGAATGGTGCCCTCTACCAGAAAATTGCTTTGAAAATAGCAGAAGCTCAGCTCAGTTCAGATATGATTGTGTGGAGACTGGCCAAGTCATAGAAACTCTTGACTAAATTTATTTTGAAAAAAAATTTAAGTTATACCATTAAATAATATAAATATTTTTATGGGTACTTCTACTGCTTTGTATTTCATAGCATTTCTGTTTTGTTTCTACAGATAAATAGTGGTATTTTAATTGATGACTGTTGGAAGAATTTAATATTAGGGATTGAATCATTATTTTGTTACATATTTAAAAATATTTTTAAGGTATTTTCTAATAATTCCTACTCCAAAATCATAATTCTTGGTCTATAAAAGAACTTTTTAGGAAAAAAACCTAATAAGTGTGTGCTCTTTAAAATAGTTCTATTGAATTTCAAAGATGACTGTTTACACATGTAAAATGTAAACATTTTTTAGAAATCTTAAAACAGGTATAAAAAGGATATAAGCTATACAACCAATTATAATTCATAATTTGAGTGTGGAGTTCAACAAATTCAAAGAGGCAATTTATCTTCATGATATGTCAAACATTTTGAATAACTTCTAGTGATACCACTTGAGGAACAAAACTCTATACATTTCAGCCCTGTCTTCTAGAGTCCACCCTCAGATTTATGGAGTATTTATTGGAGGTGGAGAACCTGATCAGAACTCTTAACCAGATTACAAGAACTCATGAAGATTCACTGCATAATAAAGCTGCTTCAGGTTTGAGAGGTCCATTCCCACACAACTTAATGGTAGGGCTGATCTCACTGGTAAGTCCTGGAGGAAACTGTCCTTCCTTGGATGTTAGCCTAGCTTCAGTGTCAGAAGATTGCTCAATCCCAAAGTCAGATGATTATCTAGATGATGTTAGCTGCTCAGTGGTTTTGGCCTGTCTCAAGTAGTTTAAATAATATTGGGCAACTCTTATTATTATTCCTCTTTTTGCTGGCTTGAGGAAGATCCTGCTTATGTTTCTAGGAAAAGAATGGCCTGTATTGCTTGCTGAGATAGTAATTTTTTAATCAAATTTTTCCCACTACCTTCATGAGGGGCAGAAAAGTTAGAAAATCCCAAATCACAGTAATTTGCTTCCTTTTATCTCTGCTTTATATAAGTGAAACATTCTTATTGCTTGTCATCGTTTTTCTGAAGTTGTCAGGATTTTGCTTTTCATTTTCTCTGCAAACAGAGTTAATAGTTGACATCTCCAGCATCTCTTTCAATAAAAGTCTGGCAGGAAAAGTGGAAGATATTTATTGACTCAAAGGAATCCTGATGTTTCAGAATAATTTTTTGTCTCATCAGAAAGCTCAGCTTCTGTATGTATGTCCTCTAGAAGCAGTAAGTGGTGATATTTTTCAGTCTGAGGTATCTTCTCATTCTGGCAACAGGAGTGAACTGATGTACATTAAATGCAAAACACTGCCTAGAAAACCAGTAAATGAGAGAACTGTGCTTCGTAACCTTAACCCAGTTTAGTGATATAGCTTCCCTTCTGATGTACTCAAAGTATTAAATTACTCCTTTTTAGCTACAGAGAAGGGAAATCCTCCATTAAGATGTCAAAAATGTCTTAAGAAATTGTCATTTGAATCTCAGTATTTACTGGATGAGAAAGTTGAGGGTTTTTTACAATTCTTTGTTAAGCCTGAGTCAGACAATAGTCAAAGCTTAAGAACCTATTGTTAGGCAGTCAGTTGTCACTGGAATTTCCAGAAGTTCCTGATATTAAACACTTAAACGAAGCAAAGAATCCCAAGGTGCAATCCTGTAGCTTGCAGCTAAGGACAAGTCCTTGCTAAGCCATCTGAGCAGAAGCCTTCAGAGCAACAAAGCTACTGTTCAGCTCAGGGCCCTTGAAGGAGATTTTGCAAATCAGTGTAAACCACTCCAGCAGTTGATTTCTGTCAGCATATTAGTCTACTCTCGTGTTGTAACTAACCATCATTGGTCTGTCTGTCTTTAAAGAGAAACTTCATTTGTGTTTATATCCCTTCATTGAAGTAATAGAGTGGGACAAATGAAGAAAAGCTGCTACGCTCAAATGTTGCCAGTTTTTAATTCCATGGAGTTGTTACTTTAAAGAACCAAACAGTGAAATCACAGCAGTAGAAGTGAGATTATTAGAGTAGAATCGTAACAACATGTTCCTACTAAAGAGACTTTCCTGAGGCATGAATGCTTATTTTCTAAATCATCAGATGAGGTCATTAAACACTCTTAACAGTTCTAAGATTCCTGGGAGCAGTTCCTCAACTGACTAGTAAAGCATAATAGCATGGTACAACTTTCAGTGGTAGTGACGCAATTGCTAAGCATACTGCGTATGTGCCAAAATCTAAAGGTCTTCTGGAAATACTTGAAAGGTTTCTGCTGATATGTGTGGGTTTTGGCCAGGAATAATGGAAAAATGGAGCAGGGCATTAACAAAGATTCAGGCTCTCTAGAACCTCATCTTCAAGTGGCAGCAGCAGGCATTTTGTTTAGAGGTATTTGCTTTCCTAAACTTGCCTTTCAGAAGTAAAAGCAACCAAAGGTGTTAATGTACTTACTTGGTCTCATGTGATGATTAATGTCTGCACATGCTGGTGCTCAAATGAGAAGACTAAATTGTATGGACTAGAAAAATAGTTAAGTTGGCTAACCATGTTTCTGTCATGAGCTGTTGGAGTCACATTTTCTGGACCTCCAAGAAAGTCTTGGAAGTGAGATCTTGCATTACGTGGGTTTTGCAAGTACTTTTTTTAACAAGTCATTTGAGAAATTAAATCAGTGGCAGCAGCAGTCCTAGTTCTGGGGGGAATTGGTATTGCCAAGAATAACTGATAAAATAATTGGATGTTTGATTCCATAAAAAAATTCCCCTTTCCATGATAGTAGATCAAGTTGGGAAACATACACATCCCAAGGAACTGAAGACTTTTTGCTACTAATGCCATTACTAATAGCAGATAGCTATTCACACCACCCATTCACTAAGTCTAACATTCCTGACTACTCTGTAAGGATAGTCATTACACTGGGAGGTCAGTCCCCACGCTGGGACCCCTGGCCTCCTACAAGGTTACAAATTCCTTTGAAGAGCTCTTTGCTTCATCAGGTGTGTATGTGTAATCCTGTAGGGTTTTTTGTTTGCATGTAGCAACCACTACCTGTTTGTGCATGATCCAAGTTAATGCAAACCATGGTTGGTACTAATGTGTGTACCAGTCAGCAGGCTCCTGGTGTTCTGAATTTATCCGTTCTGGTGGCTTTAACAGAGCAACTGGTCTCCAGAGCTTACCAGTCCTGGGAGATTTTCACATGCTGCTTCTCAGCATGTAATAATCTCCTCAGTCTGCTGCTTGCTGGTAAACATTCTCCCTCCTGAACTGGAGAACCCTGTCACATAAACTCACACAAAGGGGCCTTTGATAAGGCACTAAAATTATGCCCAGGATCAACTTGTCTGGACCCCAGTAGTCCTGATTTCTGGAAGCCAGCAGATGTCAGTGGTATCTGTAGGAATGGTTCAAGTCTTCTGGCCATGGCAGTGTTCTGTGTGCAGATATTTACTTTGCAATGACTCTTTTATCACATTTCAAAAGACAGGTATGCAAAAGGCAGGTCTGACATAGGAAGTATGAGCTATCATGCTTGGATGCATTCTTAAAATTGTAGCACTTTTAAAGTCATTATGATTTAAGACCCTAAGAAAAGGAATTGTGTGTCAAAGAACTCTGCTTTTTCTGGCCAAGTTGGTGTAATAAATATATTAACTTACAGTGATTTTTCTCTGTCATTCTAAGGCCTCTCAGGGAAAAGAAACTCTATCTACTCTAGAGTGATTCCTGTTGGACAGTAATATTTCCTATTTTTGTGTGTGTATGTATTTCAAATCAGCGACAGGCTGCTCAGTTGCTCATAGTAAAAGTCAAGCCTCCTCTCTCAGCTGCTAATTTTTGTTTTCCCACATCTTTTCACAATCTGGGAACTGTGACAGTCATATGACTGCTCTCCTCTGAATCATACTGACTCTGCTGACAAAATAATAATGGTAGCATGTTTATCCTTGAGTGAGTTATTCATTAGAGGCTATTAACAAGGATGATAGGTGCAGCAAAAGGAGTATTCAAACAGTGGTAGTTTTCTTCTCCTGTCTCTACTTCCTAGGGAGAAATGAAGTTTTAAACAGTGGAAAGAAATTAAAAATCAATGCAAGGATTTAAAATCTCAAATAGTTATAAATTGGTACATTTAGTTATTGCCAAGTCTTGTTTATTTTGGCGTTTGGCTGTGGTTTTTTTAGTATTTTCTGCACTCTAGTCATGCCATTGGGTAAGGACAAGGTGAACATCATTATGCAGTAGGAGCTTCTCGCCAAGAAAATCCTCCCAGGGAAAAGGCAAAAGAGGAGGTTTGATGCTGCTGTTTAGTCATGTTAATTATTGTTTTAAGGAGGTGATACTACTTAAGTCTTTTCTGTGACTTCAGGTTTGTGGTATGTGACAAACTCATCCTGTGAGATGACCTTCCCCTTGAGAAAGTCATAACTCATAGGTACAAGACAGCAGCTGCATGCTTGTAAAGCACTTGGTTAGAGCAAAGGCTGCCCAGCGCCAGCTTTGGATCAGTCCAGCTCCTGCCTCGAGTCCTGCATTCACAGAACCCTGGTGCTTCACTGTGGTATTTAGGTCAGAGGCACAGGTTGGTAAAGCAGTCTCAGGTTAACTAATCCTCCTCCTTATTGTCTAAATGGAGAGGCGGTGACTCATGCGCCGGGCTGTGATCCTTACCTGCACTGGGAGAGAGAAAGGGAAGCTTTTGAAGTGAGTCCTTCAAAACAGCGTCTGCTGCCTCTGTGCCTGCCCCTTCCCTCCCTCCAGAGCCCCAGTTACAGTTTTGAACCGAACATGTCATGTCTTCTTTTGTAATCCTGCCTTTGAAATGTTCTCAAGCATGAGGGGAAATGCAGAAGCTGCCAGAAACTTCCAAAATTCGTGGTTGGTGGGAGTTTGCTGTTTCTGTTGCGTTTGTACTATGCCCTCTGCACAGATTTTGCTGATTGTATTTTCATGCTTCTCTCTTCCCCTCACCTCAGTGATCAGTGAAAACCAAACCACAATCACTTAAAAAATGCAAAAGGAATAAACTACTTTGTTGTGCTTTGTCCTGTAGATGGGTGTATGTTCTTTTCCAAACTGTTGAATCATAGAATTTACACATAAAAGTCATGAACAAACTGGATGAAATTTCCAAGTGCTGCAAGTAGTTGTGCAACACAGAAAAAAGCATTTTCCCTCCACAGCCCTGACCTGAGCTTTCCATCAGCTTTTCATGGCTCTTTATGCTGATAAGCTGCACAGGGTTGTTTGTTTGTTTGTTTTATACGATTTCTGAAGCTAAGTACCATCCACACTTCACTTACTGGTAATACATTTTAATGCTGCCTATAATATTTTAAGCTTTCATTTTAATTTTGCTTCTTCTCAACCTCACTTAGAAGAATTCAGCACTCATTGGATGGGTTAGTATACTGCTAGAATTTTTGAACTATGTTTGGATATGAATGGTTAACACACGAGCTTCAAGAAAGGAACCTCCAGAAAGGAGTGAATTTCTGGGGATTTTATCAGAATCTCCTTTCTTTTTCCAAAGTAGTATGAAATCTCCTATTTATCAAATCATCCAGGTGTGTCTGATTGCAAATAATATACCAGCTGCTTTACTCACCCCAAATCAGCTGCATGAGAGAGTTACATCAGAAAAAACAAAATTATGTTACTTTGGAGTTACATGTGTATTTCAACACAACTAAGGAGAAATAATACAAGACAGGCCAGTTCAGCAATCTTCCCTGTTTGATGGCTTTTGTTTGTTTGCCACCATAGGGTAAAATAGTCCAGGAGAGCAGCTGTTGGATTTGAAGATCCCATGACCTTTCTTTGAATATGCAGTGTCTGTAAGAGTTAATTCTCATTTGTGATCACATTCATTAGATTATGAATTCTTCCCCAAGCTGGAGAGTCAGTGGCTGTCATGTTATACACAGGAGTGGGCTCTTCTCTCACTGTCCCCTCCAAAGGCTGTCTGTGAATTAATGACAGGAAGGTAAATACAACCAACCACCCTATGGAGAACAGCAATTGTGACCTCAGCAGGAGCAGAGCTGAAATTACACATTCCAGTGGGGAATAATCACTGTTCACCTAATGCTGATGGCTTCACTGGGATTGTTTTTCCCTAATTATGCCCCTGTTTTCAAAGTACATGATTCCTAGTTACTCAGAAAGGGTGTTTGTGTTGTGATAGTTTTACAAAACACTCAAGAATTTTATAATTCTGTTTTACTCCATAATTTACCAGACACTTGGACAGAGTGCCTGTGTAAATGCAGAAATGAAGAAAGAAAAATGTTTCTAAGGTATTATCTTATTTGTTCACTTAATTTTGCAGTAAGTGAGCTACTCAAATGCAAAGTACCTCAATAGTACACACCACCTTGCCAATAAATATTTTTTAGCTACAGATCAGCTTTTAGTAATTTTCTGGAAAGAATATATCAGTTTTGTTCATTTCAAAGTAACTCAATTTTTCAAAATGTGCTTTGAATATATATAGACAGATGAATGTAACCCAGTGTGTAAAATCCATGGTACTGGGGTGTGTTTCAGAAGGAAGTAGCTAATTTTGAAACTTCCCTATATTTTGTATAACAGGGATAATGAAATAGACATGGCAGAAAAAATAAAATAGGGTGAATAAATGATCCCTGCTTATTGCATTTTCCCCAAAGATAAATATATTGCCTTGTGAAGTTATAACTAAGTAATTGAGTGAAGTAACATAAAGTGTATAATCTTAAAAAAAAAAAAAAAATATGGAAATGCTTGGGTGAAGAATAAATTCCTCCTCTGTTTTCCCAGCAAAGATATAAGAATTTATGCAAACTGGTGTATTTTCTTGATAAATTGGCGTGTTATAATCTAAAAGAGGATAAAGAATATAGGAGCCCTGCCATTCTGGAATCAATTTCTGCTACAATAAATACTCTTTTTTACTGGCTGTTGAAAACACTTGGAGTTAATTGAATTCTTCAACAATCCACATTAACCTTCTATAAATTAGTAGCATGTCAAAACCAGTAAAACGTTAACAGTATGAATGGTTCAGGATTTGAATGATTTAAGTGATTGTGGATAGCCTGGGGTTATGGCAATGGTTCCCTTAATACCATCTGAAGTGCTTTTTTTTATTTTTTTGGAAGTTATGAAGAATTTGTTTTTGCATATCAAGCTGCTCATACACATGTAATTCTGTAATTCTACACAGTGATACAGCTCATCTGTGGAGAGCTCCCTTCTCACACTGCTCTGTGCCATTCATGAGCCATCATCTTGACCAGTATTACTTCTCATGCCTTCCTAACATGGAGTTTTCAACCCACCCCATGTACACCCATGATAACATTGCAGCTGTACACTTAAAAAAATTAGAGTCTTTACTACTAAAAATCACAGAATATTTGACTTGTCATCATTTTGCATTCATGTGGCTGGGAGGTAATGGTTCATCTGCGTACACACAGGTCTGTCCTTTCCCTCTGCATATCAATTTTTAAACCTCTTGGAATCCAGTACAATGCCTCCTGTCTCCAACACCTCCCCTTTCCCCATCCTCAACTGAATTTTATACCTCTTACACTCTTTAGCTTAAACCTTGACCTCATCCAAGACAGTGGGGAGGCTTCTCGAGGGCTTCCAGGGTCTGCTCATCCCTGTAACTTTTTTTTACAGAACTTATTTTTCTTTCTTAGAAGTGGAGTTAGTGGGTTTCACAGACCTAGATTCACAAATATTCTGTTCCTTTGCCCAGGCTTTTATCAGCCATTGGTGTAATTTTTCAGTAGGTATGACTTGGCTGCTTTTCTGAAGTAGTAAAGGCAGAGAACTAATAAATTCTAAGCGGAGCAATAAATTCAGACTTATATTTATTCTGCAGTTAGTCACTTTATTTGAGTCTTTGTTGCTGCTTATATTTGTGTTGGCAACAGATGTGATGCTTCAATTTTATTTTGAATTGTTTGCAGTAAAGCTGGCCAATAATGTGCCCATATTCGGCAAGGTAACACCATACAGCTTGTTGTAGTCATTGGTAATGATATTTCAGGCTGTGTATCTTCATGGCAAACTGCATATTTTGAGGATTGAACAAATACTAAAATACAAGTGCTTTGAATGCCAAAGGTGTGCTAGAAGTTAGAACCGGATTTCAGTTCTGAACTGAAATTAATGAGAATTCATTAGATTTAATTTCAGAGCAATGAAATGCCATTTTTTCTTCAGGTTGTAGTAGAAATACTGTATAGTGCCTTTTGAATTCTAGGTTCAAGTTCTTTTAATATCATAACAAAGGAATAAAGATATGCTTAGGAGTTCATGTTTCCAACTTCTGTCATAGAGACACAAGGAGTAACTTGAAAGTTAAATAGTGTTTACAGATATTCAAATAAACATCTCCAGAAGGAATTACCAAATTATTTTGAGTATGCTAACCAAAACATAAGTTCTTTGTCCATCACCCTTCTACTCAAAAATCACAATCATCCTTGTGACTGGTGCTATTAAGTGAAAAAGTGAGACTGAAATTACAAATGTAGTTATGCTACATGAGCTATTTTATGAGTCTGAAAAATGAAGAACAGAAACATTAGGCCACCAGCAAGCTAGCTGTAGGGTACCCTGAGGTGATTTTGATGCTTTGTGAGACTGCAGTTTGGGAATCAGCTCCCTTGCTTTGCAGCATTTTTTATATACTTTATCTGTGGTCTTGTGCAGATAGTGATGTTAGTACAGAATCTGTTATTTAGCTTAAGAAGTTTCTACAAGATAGCTGATCCTGATAAAATACTTCAAAGGCATCTGTTGGTTCTAAACAACATTGTTACTTCGGATTACTACTCCATAGTTTCTTATACATTTAAACAGGGTTTACTCTTCCCTTATTGCTGTAGAATTCTTATTTTTATTGCAGGTGATGTGTACTGATTTACCTCCCCTTTGTGCTGGAAACCCTTCCCACTCTATTCTGAGTCAGAGCAAATTTTACCTCGGTAAACTGTGCTGAGCTTCTCATTTCTAACATCCTGACATTTCAAAAACATTTGCAAAATTGTGTTTTATGAAGAAAAAAAGAGTTTAATTTGTATTGTCTTAAAAACAAGATTGTGTCACTAAAGAAAAAATCATGAAGTTAATTTGATACGTGAAAATACCTTTTATTTCCAAAAGCAGAAGTGATTTCAATATATTACTTGAAATTGGAAAAATACAGCCTTTCAAGTACTCTTGGAGGGGAAAAAAATGTATCTAAATCTCCCTTTGACATTTACTTACTTTTAGCCTACAGCATGTCTGCTGATTGATAATCATTGATGGACTAAGATGCCAGTGGGTGGAAGCACATCTGTCTGCACCTGACTTTTGGGAACACATAAAATAGGAGCTGATACCATGAAGTTGTTAGTGTCTGTGCCCAGTGGATGACTTTCTTAAAACTGCACAGAGAATTTTTAAGACAACCTTTTCAAAGGATTCTCTGCTCTCTGGGAGAGTCTCCCCTGAGTCTGCACTCGGTGGCCCTGGGGATGCTCTGTGTGCCCCAGCGTGTCCCCAGCCCGTGGGGAGTGGCTCTGGCTGCGGCTGCGGTGGCACATCCCGGCTGGAGGGAATGCTCCAGGGGATGTGGTGGCAGAAATAGTGCTCCTGCATGTATAAATAGTTCCACATACTGCTCAAGTGATGGTGGCAGGGTACTACTACACTGCTGCTTTATTTATATCTGTGGAAGTGCCTCGAGCTTTGTAACAAGAGTATAAGGCTTGTGCTGTAATTTTGATTGTTTTACCCCTCAACACAATCTGATTCATAAAAATCCTTGTTTTTCTCCATCAGTCTCAGTTTCTTGCCTACAGTGATAGCTAGTGATAGTTTGGGAGTACCTTCACAGGCAACCCAGAGTAAAAACTGCACCAATTCATCTGCACACAGAGGACCAGGACACTCAGGCCTGGACACCTCCATCTTTCCAGCTGCTGCCAGGCTGGGAATGACCCAGAGACTTTGTGGTTCAGACCTGAAGCAAAAAAAAAAAATTATTTATGAAGTGGGTGTTTAGATGTAACTTTGCAATGCTGAAAAATAAACATCTCCATTTCCAGTTTGAATGGGGAATGCCACCAATTGACTTTCTGTTCCCAGCAGCAGTTGATGGATCCATTTCTGAAGCACCTGCTGCCAGTGGATGCATGCAGGTGGCAGACTGAAGAGCAAACAGGAAGGGAATGTTTCTGGCACCATGACTGGAGATTGGCTGTGTTTGTGTGATGATTAGGATGCAGCAGGAGTCGCTTGCAGTGAGTAGGCTAATGCATTAGTCTCGTGCAGATGTCTCACCTTTAGATGGACATCCTGTTTCAATTCTTGCTTTTTGCCAGAGAAAAAGTCCAGCACAAGGTAGGTAAAGCAGTGTGTAGCAAATCATCATAATTCTGCAACTTCACTAATTCAATAATTGGTGTTCATGGCACTTGACTGCATGTGTTAGAAAAGGGGTGGTGATGATGGAGGCAAGGGAAAGGAATGGCTCAATAAAGGACTTGTGGCCAATTTTTTTTGAGAAATAACCTCCTTTTTCATTATAAAACATGTTCCTTTATAACATGCATTATGGCAGCAGCATTTCAGATGGAAACTGAGGGACTGTTCTCTTAAAACATATTTGTTCAGGGCAATAAATACACAGTAACTTACATCCAGGAGTACAATTTTTTGCAAATATTAGGAAAGGGACATCCCAACATTTATATATCTACAGATGACTGTATAGGGAAATACTGATAGGAGCTATGTACTTTTAAATGTTTGTTTGTACTTTGTGGCTTAGTACAAAATCCCCAAGTTTCCATATTAGAGATGAGGCAGGGTGGATTCGTGTAGAAAAAATATTTAATTCCCCCAATGCATTTTATTTGCTCAATTTTTTTCCTGTACAGTTTCACAAAAATTTAAAGTTTGCTTGTTTTTTCCTATTAAGAACTGCCAGACCTGAAGTTAAAACAGAAAAACTTCTCATCTCCCTTCTCTTCTGTCTAGAAGAAATTCTAGAAGCAAAGTGAAGGAGGCAGTTTGTGATTAGTTTTTCTTCTCTTCAAAGAGAAGACAAAGCATAGTTTTTCTTTCTAAAAGACTTTTTATTCCTTGATTTTGTCCTTCAAATGACAAACAAAACTTGATCTCTTTCTTTTTAATCCTTTGCTGGAACCAGAGGGCACCTCATTATACACTGAATTCATACTTTCACAGACCACAAGGGCTCAGCAGCACTTACATTTCTGTCAGCATGAAGCAGTGGTTTGCACAACAGAATGGAAGAGGGGAACTTGCTGCCCTGTTGTTTCCTGACTGGTAGGGCTTGCTTCACTGTGATCTGGCTGCATTTGGTGAGGCAGCTACATTTTTACAGCCCTTTGAGTCTGGTGAGGAGTGACCAAGAGAGATAAGCATGAGGAAGGGAAGGAGGGAAGGAGTGGATAAGGAAGGAAGGAAGGATGGGGAGTCCAACCTGTACAGGAGCAGCATCGTGGACTGATGTAGCCTCTGTGTCTATATGGGGCCATCCTGTACCCCAGGCTGCCTGGGGTCAGCGTGGGAGCCCAGTGGTTGTTTGCTTTTCCATGGTTTATGTGAGCCTATGGGCAAGATGAGCAATGTTCTTGGATCCCATCTGACCAGTGGGATGATGTCTGGGACACAGCCACAAGACTAATAATCACTGTTCTCTCAATAACAAGCTTATTCTGAGATTAGCCTTAATAACACTACTTATCATCAAGCACCTTACAGTAATCTTTCAGTATTTTAATGACATATGTACATTTGTTCTAGAATTTTTGTGAACCTACATCTAGCACTCACCTGCAGTCTTATTTCTGTGATTGATCTGCTGCTTACATTTCATTATTCTGTTTAATTTACCATCCAAAATTGAACTCTTCCAACACATCCAAATGCCACCCAGTGATTACAGCAGGAATTGCACTTATTGCATGCAACAAACTGGCTGCTGGAATAATTTTTAAAGGCGGATAATTTAATGCTTAGAAAACTCTGTTATAAAATCAACAATTATTGTGACTAAATCAATTTCTTATCTCCTCATTAGAACCCTATACAGCTGTGAAACACCTTATTATGCTCCTTTCCAAAGGAAAGTCTTCTCAGTCCATTTTAACCATAGTTTTTATACATAGCATGTAAAGGCATTTCCCAAGATGCTCCATGATGTGTTGCAATGGACAAAATGGAGAACCAGCTGTGTAACCTGGTACATTTGTTTTACCTCCTGCATAGGGGACATTTTGCCATTTCTGAAAATCCACCCAGAATTCTGTTATTGAAGAGCAGGGTATTTTTGTTTGTGTATTCCTTAAATATGTTTGTGTTTTGCAAAGGTCTGTTTTCCCCACTGCTGTGTCATTCTGTTTGGTGATGTAATGTGAGGACAGAACCCATTTTGTTGACAGAAAATGCTTTGTTTTGCCTGTGACAATTTCATACCAGGAGTTCCCTTGGAGGCTACTGCACTCTCAAGCCTGCATTTTTAAACCAATTTTTCCCCTATTGGATACCAGCTAGCACCATTCCCTCCAGGGATCAGCCCTGTGGGCTCCCTGTGTTCATGGGAAGTGTTTGAGCACTGCTGGCTGGATACTCCTGTAGGGAGCCAAACCTCCCATGGGGACCGGTTTGGGGACACCTTGGGGACACCTACAGGTTCATCGTGTGACTCTCAGCCCCAAGAGAGGAGGGACTGTGCAGCCCAGGGCTTGGAGCTGCCTGCCTGGCACACTGTGCCCCGCAGGGTGGGGAGACAGGCTGCGGCCCCTGGAGAGCAGGAAGGCCTCAGGGGCTTTGCTGTGCCCTGGGAAAAGGTGCTGTGGGGAGCAGGGAGAGCGGCAGAACTCCTCACTGGCACCTTCCAGCACTGCCAGCGTGGGGTCACAGCACTCCTGCTGAGAGAGGGCAGCATGAGGCACCCCATTCCATCAAGCCTTTTGCAAAGAGTGAAACCAGTAATGCAATTTTTCCTCCCGTGCACAGCTTTCTGTGATGCTTTACTAGTCACAGCCTGACAACTTGCCCTTAACCAGCCTGGAATACAAATTTAATGAATGTACAGAGTGACTACTGTGATGCCAACAAGTCCAGTACTTCTCCAGGTGTAAAACACTATCCCTGATCCTCTCTTGGCATGAGAAGTGCTTTTGAGTACTATACCTGGTGGCATCTGACTCTTTGCTTGGTCTCTCTCGATGCACCACTGTTCCTGATGCAATTTCCTGTTGCTCTGCACTCATTTCTCTTGCATTGACCCACAGGGAGATGTTAAGAAAGGAATTATTCATCCACATTTGTATGCATTTGAGCTCTAAATGATAAAGATTGTAAACAAACCCAATAACTTGCCAAAATAAACTAGTACCCAGAATGCAGTAGATACTCTTCAGCAACAGAAGAAAAGGTGTAAACTCATCAAATGAACAGCACAAACTTTAAAAGAGACATACATGATTCCTTCAAATTAATTTTTATATTTATATCCTTAATCACATAGGAAAGAAAGAAATATTTATAGTTTGTTCTGACCAAACTCTTCTCTGTGCAACCTCTCTGATGTTTATGAAGTTATAAGAAGAGAGAATTTGGCCTTTCATCTTGATAGTGTGAATGTGCTAGGAGCAGAAACAAAGGATTTATCAAAGATGACCAGTACACTGTACATGTATTTATTGGCAATTTTCTTTTCTTAATTTTTTTTTTAATTTTGATTTTTTTTTTTCTGGTGGAGATGTTTCTATACAAGACTAAAAGACAATTGTGGTTAAATCTTCTGAAATGCTGATTTACCTTTAAATAGCGTGGTAAAAAAGAGAAAAGAAATAATTTTTACAGGAATCAGTAGTTACTTATAAGAGAGCTGATCTCACCCAACGGACTGTGAAGTTGATAATTAACCAGAAACAGGCAGGTTCATCATTCTGTAATGAGCTGCCTGCAAAACCATCTGATGAATAAAGGCTGTCAAACAAAATCTCTTGGCATGGCACATCCACCTGCAGGGCTTACTACAGATGGCATGACAGTTTCTGACCATCTGATTCAGTCAAGAGAGGCCAATGAAAAAGTGGTGTGTGCTCCAAACAATATTTTCTAATTCTTCACATGCTGCAGCAACAAATGACAGAATTTCTACATCCACAACTGAATTTCAGGGTAGGGAGGGAAACACAGTCTCAGTCCAGTGTTGGAAGCAAAACACAACATAAAACACCAAAATTACATTTCAATTATTTAACACCATTACTGGAGAGGATGCAGTGGTGGAGAAAAAGCTACTATAAAAGGATGAAGTGGAATCCCAGAGCATTTGTAATATCTACCTTCCCTGTGGCACAGACAAACATACAACTAGCCACTATTTGCTGCAATTTGTTCAATTCAAAGCTATTTTCACCCTTTTTTAAAAGGCCTTCCCAGTAGTCTTTACTCAAAAGAAAACTGTAAAAGATAGTTTCTGAAGGCTGGAGCTCCATTCATGCAATAATACAGATCTGAGTTGTACAATGACAATTTTCAGTTTGTAAGGCTGTGTTGCAGTGCTGAAGGCACCACAGATGTTAAAGCTTTATGGTGCTTACAGGGAACCATGCAGTGCATAAAAGCCAATTGCACAGAAATACAGGGTGATAAAAAAACATATCTTTCCTTTCTTCAAACCAAACTAAACCAAAGCATGTTCTGATTATCATTCAACCCCCTTTCTCAACGTGAAGGGTTTCACTGGCACTTAGCCTGAGTCACAGAGCTGACCCCAGGCAGGCCATACAAATGAACAGAAAGGGCCCACGTGTGTGTTTGGCCACATGGGTTTGCAGGATCAGGCATAGATGTGAGGTTCCCCAGGCCAGCTGCTTCCAGCAGTGAGGGAGCTGCTTGGGAAACAGTCCAGCTGTGTCTGCTCAGCCTTGGGGGCTGCACCATCCAAGGAGGCTGCTCTGCACAGACCCCCATTACTGAGGCTCAACATAGCTCCAAACACCCATGAGTACCTTCAAATTTCTTTCAATACAAAGTGCTTCTCCACATCAGCTGTCAAAGAGCCTGCACAGGCCAGGGCAGATCACCTGCTGCCATTGCCAGTGGATAGTGTTTCCTGAATCATTTAGGCAAAATGGGAGTCAGGTATACAGCTGCTGCAGTCACCTCTGTGCTTGCATTGTGCCTCATCTCAGGTAGGGAGCCTGCCTGGAGCCTGGGAGAGCCCCAGGAGTGGGGAGATTTGTAATAGAAACACAAGGATTGGCTGGAACAGAGTATGATCAAGTACCAGAAGGACTGGCAGAACAAAGGGTTAAATGCATAGCTACTCCCCTCAAAAAACACACTTTCCAGCAGTAAAATGGAAACAAAGGTGATATACCAAGCCCAGAAGACCTGCACTGAAAGGCCCCAGCCCAGCTGACTCCCCAGCAGACCCTGCATTCTAACAGGAGAGTGGCATCATGGCATGCCAACAGATCCCATGGAACATTGCATATGTGCTTTTTCCCATTAGCCCATGAGGAAAATTTTCCAAACAAGAAAAAAGACACAATGAGCAGCAACCTGGCCTAAGGATTAAGGACTTGAAATTAACAATGCTCTTACTAGAGACTGCTCCCATAAGAGATGATAGTTCCTAACAGATAATGATATCTGTCCAAAATGAGATTTTGTGTGGTCCTTAAGAAGAAATCCAAGGACAAATGGAGGACTTGGCAGCTTGTGTTATTTGTCCTTGGTGTCATACATAAGCTATCCAAGTCAGACATCTTGTTGCTTGTAGATATGTGGAATGAGAGAATGGGTGAATAAAGTGTATAAGGGAATGGCTGTGAAGAAGTAACATTGACTGTCTCACAGATGTTTGTAAATAAATATCACCTCCCCCTCCATCATATCTCAAACCAGGTTTTGTACCACTGATTTCCATTCAAGTATGCACATCTGCCCAGGTTTAATAAACCTGGTGCCTCCCAGGCTGGCTGGATATGGGTGAGTTGTGCTTGAGGTGCTCTTCCCAGCTGTAAGGGACCATGTGCCAGCAGCCCATGGATGGCTCTGTGTACGGTGAGCTTGGGTTTGGTAAGCTTGGTCCAGACATCTCACCAAGCTGGAATGGCAGATCTGTTTCCCAAGGCACTCTTAGAGGCAATATAGTCACAATTATATATAATATAATATAATTATATATACACTATATAATACAATTATATCTAATAATACATATTTCTATACAAATACAGAAGCAATGTATCTCACACCTAGTAAACATGGCTGTACATGAGATGCCTCTGATGGAGCTTGTGCATCACTGGTGGCAAGGGATGGGTATTTTGGGATGAGATAAAATACCCTACTTTCATTTTCTCTGGGGCATGATTTCCTGACCAGTGAAGGATACTGGTAAAAGGCAGGAACATGTCTGGTGTTCTTGTTCCACACCTGTGGGATTTCCTAGAGAGGGCTGTCAGCAACATGTTGACCTGCTGAATCCCATAATGGTCCATGATTATTGATTAACTCCTTACAGACCCACTTGCTGCAGTTTGAAAGGGCAAACAAAGAAGAGATTGAAATTTTTGTTGTTGATGATATTGTTGCTAGCTTCATTCCAAGGTAATGCAGACTAATCTTGCAATGACTAGAAATAATATTTCCCGTTTCCCCAGTGCCAGCACATACAGGACACATGACTGCTGTGGTTACACCATCTGTCTTGAATATAATTTAATTTGTAGAATTTCATATGTGCAGCAGTAAACAGTGTACTGACTATGTTATTTGATTGAACTCACAAACCTTCAGTTTAGATGTATTTTAAGAATTTATTTTTTTTTTTGACATTTGAGATAGTTTAATTATGAAGGTTAGGAGCAGCTCTGCAGGCAGGGTTAAAATTAATTTTGTACTCAAAATCTCACATTTTCTTTGTATGTGCCCTTCCCAAATGACATCAATTGTATTTTCTAAGGCTTTACAAATTAAGCATACTGATTAGAAATTAAAATTAATTCATATTAGTATGCCAGGGCACGTAACAACCAATGTACAAATTTTTTGTGCCTGTGCCCTTTATCTCCCTAGCAAAAGCACACAATGTTATCTCTTGCTTTGTACATGGCAGCAGCATTACGAAAGCACTCCCTCTCCCCTTTCCCCCAAGCTGAACTCACACCAACTGTGTTTACTCACAAAACATGAAGTCTGCAAGCTACACACCCCCTGCCATGTCACCTGGTCTCTGAAACAGACACAGAATGGGTCAGGCTGGAAGGGAGCACAGCTGCTCCTCCCTGCTCAAGCAGGGTCATCCCAGAGCACATGGCAGAGGATTGCATCCAGAAGGTTCTTGAATATCTTCAGTGAGGGAGACACTGCAACACCTCTAAGCAACCTGTTCCAGTGCTCAGTCACCTGCCCATTAGAGTCCTTGCTCATGTTCAGGTGGAACTTCCCGTGTGTCTGTTTCTGCCCACTGCCTCTTGTCCTATTGCTTGACCTCGCCAAAGTCCCCTCTCAGTCATCTCTTGAAGATCTGAACAGGCTCATCTGCCCCAACCAATCCTTGAAAGAGAGATGCTCCAGTCCTCAGTCCTTTAATTAACTTTGTTGCCCTCCAGTGAGCCCACTCCAGAAGCTCAGTGTGTGGACTGAGGAGCCCAGAGCTGGACACAGCACTCCAGGTGATTCTCACAGGGGCTGAGCAGAGGGGCAGGGTCTGCTCCCATCACCTGCTGCAAATGCTCTTCCTGATGCACCCCAGGCTTCCATTGCCTTTCTTGGCAACAGGAACACGTTGTTGGCTCATGGACAGCTTATTATCCACCAAGACTCCCAGGTCCTCCTCTGCAGAGCTGCTTTCCAGCAAGTTGCCCCCCAGCCTGTGCTGATGCCTGGGGTTTTTCCTCCTCGAGTCCAGAACCCTGTACTTGCCCTTGTTAAGATTCACTAGACCAAAGCCCCACTGGAGGTGTTATAAAACATTTTGAGTTCTCACCTGCTATTTGACCACACAGCACAGGGGTGCAGGTCACACATGTGGAAGTCTTACACGAGTATTCATTTTCATATGAATGCCCTTTGGAAGGAGCAGTGATCATTTGCAGCTGCTCTTCCTCATAAGCAGCAATCCCTCAGACACCCGAGATCTCTGCTCACTGTAGTTTGCTAAAACAGGGGACTTTTCCCCAGACATTTGCCTCTGCACTCAGCAGAGGTCAGGCACATAGCCCTAAGTGGGGGGCATCTCCAGGAGCCCATCTCTGATGCCATTCTTGGCTCACATCTACAGAAAGTTTCTGTATAGGACTGTATTTCCCATCACTCCTGAGCATGCAACAAAAAGAAAAGGCTGATGAGTAGAAGACAGACCAGAACAAATTAGCTCCCCTATGGGTGCAACCACCAGGCTGGCCCCACAACCAAATCTTCCAGGCCAGATCAGGCTCCCACAGGTCACTCTGGGGCCTTCCATTGCCCTCCAAGAGGCTAAGCAATTAATTCTATGGCACAAGGAGTAAGAAATGGCCTCTTCTGAAAAAAACAAACAAAACAAAACAAAAACCCCCACTTTTTTGTGTAAGATCATTTTTAGTTGCAGAAGTAATGTCAAAAACAAATGTTGATCCATTTGTGAAAATTATGAGATAATTGTATCTCCTCTGGAGAAGAGGAAAGAGGGAAAGGCAAGTGAGACTTGAATTATGGCATGTGTGCAAGAGAAGTTGAGAGGTAGAACAGCTTATCAGAAAGCTGTTTGTCAGGAGTGGTTCCATAAAGCCCCACATTGTCATGAGCTGCTCCAGGAGACCAGGCAGCTGTCCATCCAGGTAGTCTTGTGTTTCCTCTTTCTTTAGCATTGATTTGAAATGATCATTCTGGTTATTTATTTTTAATGTTTTCCCCTCAAGGTGTCACTGCAGGGTAGACTTAAGGCTATTTACAGGCAGCAGCTGAGTATTCTCATTCCTGAAATTGTTTCCCTTTCTTTGAAATAAAGCATTAAATATAAACATTTTGGGTAAATAATGCATGGTTTGAAGGTGATGCAACGTCTCCATGTAATGTCAGTGTCACTCATGTTACTCTTCTTCACTTTACTTTGTGTTTTCTCCATCTTGGTCTGGTTCATCTGGGAAGAGGAGACTTGTGAATGTCTAAGGCATTGACTTTAAGGCTTTGTAAAAGCAGCTCTCTTGCTGGTACCAGAGAAAAGCTTGTCCTTCTTGTCCATGCAGCAGGGCTGCTGTCTGCACTAGTGAGCTATTGACAGCCCTCTCCAGGAGCCCTTTAATTTTCTGTCAAAGTCTTAAATACAAGAGGCTATCAGCACCGACTGCCTCTTTACCTGGCATTGCAGGTGGTAAAAGGCTTAGGGAGAACAACACAGGCTTTACTTAGAGTGATTGCCTCTGCTGAGCAGGCATTGAGATGGACTCTTTTGTCATTATTTCGTCTTCAGGTAGTGCCATTGGTAGGATCCTTCAGTAGGCAGTGAAAGGAAAAATCAGTTCTTCTACTGGCAAGGAGAAATAAAACCTTATACTTGTAAACTTTCTCTGCTTTACAGGAATTTCAGTTTCCTTGTCTGTCCCTTGTGACAACTCATTCTGAGGGCAAGATACATGCCAGCTGCACAGCAAACAATTGGTACAAGTATGTGCTATACCTGAAATTGTCTAACTCTTCATCAGGGAGATGAAGGGATTATTTTTTTCCCATGAGATCTTAGTTTTCAGCTATCTTTTATAGTATTTCAAACATGGACCTTGCCACCACATTTGACTGCAGTTAGTCAGGGAGCTCAAAAGCTGTGATTCTTAGGCACCATTTTCTTAGGACACCAGATGTACCTTTTTACTCATAAAAAGGATCCAGTAGATGAACTAGGGAAATTTCTTCTTGTGTGTGTCAGATACTGCAAATTCACTTATCTGCTTGCTCATATACAAGTTGCAGAGGTATGTGAGAAGATGTAAGCATGTCTATAAAGAAAATACTTAATTTATTAAGTTATTAAAGCATCCTCTATAAAGGAACTAGTATTCTATTGGCATGAAAGTGAATGGGAGTCTGCTAGTACTTGGGTTGGCACCTGCTCAGGACCTGGTTATTCTATGTCTTATATGCATTACATCCAGCTGCTAGGGACAAGTGTCTTCATCACAAATGGTGCTTGCCAAAAATATTCACTTCAGTTTTAGCAGATATAGCCATAGAACCCATCAGCCATGGGCACCGGCCCACCTTAGCCACAATTGCTTCATGCATGTCAAGATCAAATGTGTCTTGGTAGGAGAAGGTAGTTCTCACTTGTGGTTTTCATTCCACTTCTGTCTTCTAGATATTTTTACTCGAGACTTTCTTGAATTCTTTTCCCTGTCCCACCTGCTTAGCCAAGCACACAATGAGTGGGAGCAAAAAGAATCTTGTTTCTACCTTTTCTCTTCCCTTGAATGCATTTTGTCTTGCACCCTTTATCTCTTCCTTGTGGCATTTCCCTGTTGTTGACAATGATAAGATACTAACATTGCTCCTTTTGCTGTCAGAATCTCAGAGCTACGTCTCAGAAAAGTGATTGGATAAACAGTGGGTATTATGGGGGAATCTGAATTAAAGCACCCCAGGCTGATGCACAGAGAGATATGAAATGAGGAGCTATTATGCTGAACATCTCCACTTGTGATGCAGTTGTGATGATGTTTTAAGCCAGCATCTGTGATCTAATTACATTCACTAACTATATTAAGAGAGTGTTTCAAGAGTGATAATTTAATCACTCTGAAGTTAGAAAATATCAGCATTTAGGTTATCTCTGCAATCCCAAATGCATATTATACAACAGTCTCCAATTACTTTCTTTTAAATGTATTTATCTAAATACAAGAGCAGGACTTGGAGGCTGTTTCAAGATGTGAACTGAAGTCTTCCCTGTGGCTGCTATCCTAGCTCACAGGGTGTACATGTTAGTGAGGATTTCTTCACACCCCTGACAACTTTCAGATACCTCCAGCCACCTCTTTTCTCACCCTCTGGTTCTGTTCTCTCAAATAACATTACTCTTGTTCAGCAGGACAGTGGTGTACTGAGCCCATCAGCCCCTTCACAGAAATTGACTCCTACTTGCAGATTTCTGTTCAGTCCCTCATCAGGATTTCTCCCTCCTGTCTTTACACAAACAGGCACCCTCTGTGGCAGGTGGACTTCACAGTCATCATTTAACACTGGGCTTTTGTGAAATTTGGTTGCTCCCTGGTAAGAGGACAGATATGAAGAATGGAAATCCCTTGGTGCGCAGAGCCTGTACCTGGACTGGCCCACAGTGATGAGTCTTGAAGAGCAGTCACCACCAGACCAAGAAGGCATTGATGTGCAAATCATTCAGAGGAAAACTCATCACAGATTACTGCCCCTGAACCAACAAAGTTTATGTCTAAATTGCAGGCACAGCTGTGATTGTTCTATATGCTGGCATATCCAAGCAGGCTTAACCTCACTAATTCAATAATAGTGGCGAGTTCAAGCAATTCAATACTGGTACAAGCTCGATCACAGCAACAGCAGCAGTGCAGATGCAGCAGCAATAACCTCTCTGTGCTGTTCTCCAGGCAGCCAGGCTCTCAGATGACTCAGACAGCTTGATGTTACCAGAGTTTCAGTTTCAGTGCATTGTTATCATACCTGTCCACTACATTAAAGCTTGCTCATATGTGCACCACAGTGCGTTCCTCAAATTTTATCAGAGGTGCAAGAAGCCACATAATTTAAGAGGGCTACATACCATTTAACTGTCCCTGACTATGTTTATAACAAAACAAAGCAAATACTGATAATCAATTAGAAAAGTTATGATCTAGTCTCTTCAGGCATGGCTGAATCCTCATGTTCAGTAAGGTGAAAAATTTGAGTAATCTATGCCATTGCTTTATCAAGCTCATTAGAGCCAGCCACTATGAAGTAACTTGCTCTGAATGTGAAGAAAAAAAAAAAAAGAAAAAAAAATATTAATTTGTGAATATAAAAGCATCCTAACCCATGAAAACTCAGTATTTCTCTGAGAAAAAGAAAACCATATATTAGATTTAAAAATAAAGTTTCTCAGAACAACCAAGACTTAGACCACAGGGTAAAGTAAGGATAGTTTTTCTTTTCAGAAAATAAAGGCAGACCATTGAGTTACCCAGACCTGTTCCACTCCTCAGCACTCATGAAGGTGCAAATGTTGAGGTTCAGAGAACACAGCCATCACCTTGTACTCTAGGATGTATAACTGCTCTATCCAATTTTACTCTCTCTGCTTAATGCTGTATGCCAATTCATGACATATTGATTCAACTCAGAGAAGTAATCTTTTTTTCCAGTTCATTTAAATTATAGTTTAGACTGTACATGCATGGAGGAGATGTCCATAAATTATGTCAGCTTTCAGTAAGTCTACATTAAAAAATACAAAGTAAATCAAAAGTGCTAACTAATTTTTGTTTAATTATTGATTCAATCTTACTCTGCTTTGGAAAATGTAATTACAAAAGCTGAATTTGGCTAGATCTACAGAAGGTTATATGGATTCAAGTAGTAAAAGAAAGAATTCAGTCTCCTAGACTAGATCAATTATGAAAATGTGTCCTTTGACAGTGGCTCCAAAGAGGTCCAACAGCATTTCAGAGTGCCTGCTTGTCCTAGCCATTCTCCAAAGGACAGCAAAAATCACAGAGTTTCTGGCTTCTCTCCAATATGACATCTCACTGAAATACCAACAAGGGTGATGCTTTTTGAATTAAAAGGAGGTCAGTTAGGTATTGACCTGACATGAATGTCTATGCATGAATTCCCTATAAATCAATTATACCCTCCTGACTACTTATTTATTACCCTCAGGGGCTGTTTTAGTTTTCCTCTATACCCAAATATTAACTTCTACAGCAGAACAGTGGAGCCTTCTCAGGAGGGAAAGAGACATTCCTGGAAGCATCTCTGCCATCCTAAAACTTTGAAGTAAAGAAGGACAGGCCCTGACATGAGAAGAGGCCCTAAATAAGGATTGTAGTTTAAATTGAGATTGTTCAAATGGACCCTTCATGTTGCCCAAGGAGAAAACCCCCCTGGGGCTTTATACACCTGGGAATCAACCAGGGAATCATGATAACGATGCACTGAAACCCATGCTCTGGTAACCTCATCTGTCTAAGACATCTGAGAGTCTGGCTGTGTGGAGAACAGCTCAGAGAGGTTGTTTCTGCTACATCTGCACTGCTGCTGTTGCTGTGATCGAGCTTGTACCAGTATTGAATTGATTGAACTCGCCACTATTATTGAATTAGTGAGATTAAGCCTGCTTGGAGATGTATTTTAACCAGGTTGCTCCCATTCATAATGTTTCCTGCAACTTAATCTTGACAGACCAGCAGGTTATTAAGATTTAAACCAAAATTTTTAATGTAACTTTTTCAGACTACCAAAATATGAATTCAGTTTTCTTTAATGACTGCCATAGTACTACTGAAGCTTAAATTTATTAGTCCTAAAAGATTTTAATGCTGATAAAATAAATATATTTTGCTGATACATTCTTGAAAGATAATATTAGGTTTGTAGGAGGACTTAAAAGATTATTTGAGGGATTGTGAAACAATTTATGGATAACCCGAAATTTGTGATTTTGAAGGTAGCCTCAGTGTAGAAACCACGGTGGGAAGCTTTCCTTCCATAACAATTCTTCAGCTTGCTTTCTGCTGGAAAACAGGGGGCTCTGAGGGGATTTTCTTTCCCAAATAATTTAGGTTTGCTCATAGCCCTCCTTGAATAGGAGTTTGTTCTTCATTTGTTTGCACAGCTGAGCAATTAGTGGGCTGAGAAGTTGGGACCATCAAGGAACTCAGCTGCACTTGCTCTCCTCTGTCTGCTCAGCTCACCAAACCCTTGCCAATCCCAGCAATCTTTTTGGCAGGGCAGTGAGAATACCAGGAATCTTTGTAAAAGGATTTGAAGGTCAGCCAGGAGAATTTGACTGGGAGCAAATGTTGTGGAGGTCATTTGCTGCTGCAGGAATGCTTGTATCTGTTCAGGATCAACCGGGAAAATCAATCACGGGAAAATCCCTGCGCTCCTCGCAATGTCAGGGAGCTGGGATCGGGTTGTGTTTTGTTCAAGGCTGTACATTTGAGAGTCACTCCCTCTGTAAACCCTTGCCTCATGTGGTACCTAGAGGGAAGAGATTTCTGTGAGAAGCTGAGATAAAGCTGACACATCCCTACCAGGAGTTTGCTACAAACAAAAAGCAAACGTGCTCTTGTCCTGCGTGGTCGGCAGCTGGGGAAGATGTCCCTGCTCACCAGGCAGCTGGGGTTGTCTCCTTCCGAGCTCTCAGCCAAGAGAAAACAGCTTGCAGCCCATGTGGCACTTCAGTGTGAGCAGTAAACAACACATTAATGTTTGTAGGAGCCCAGTAACCTGTCACTGCGGGTTTGGCAGCGCTGCCTGAACTGCCCCAGCGACTGCGAGCCATGTGTGCGAGGCAGCTGGAGC
Organism: Parus major; assembly: GCF_001522545.3. NCBI lineage: Eukaryota > Metazoa > Chordata > Aves > Passeriformes > Paridae > Parus > Parus major. The sequence goes on from NC_031768.1 coordinate 17,282,760, forward strand.
TCCTAGGGACAGCTTGCCCCTGCCCCTGGGGGCTGCACAGGCTCAGGGAGGGGGCAGCCAGCATTGCCAAGCTGTCTGTGCACCCACCTTGTGAAGGAAAGCCAAAACAGAAATAGGGGATATAGCCCCCATGGCCTCAGCTCTACCCTGGCCCAGGGAAGGCTGGAGAAAATGGGGGGATGTTGGTGATATCTGACAAGTGCTCATGGGCCAGGGCAGTGAGGAGGAGCAGGACTAGATCTGTCAGGCTCTACAAAGCCATGGGCTGGCAGCTACTTCCCAAAGCACAGTGGAGATTAAAAGCCACTCCTGGCACTCCAGAGGCTCAGTCTCTGTGAAGCTGCCCTGGGGCTGTAGCTTCATAAAAACGCATGCTTTCACCATTTTTTCTATTTTATTTATTAGTGCTGTTCTTTTCTTAAAATAGAGATTCAATGTCCTGCACAGACCATGTGGACTGGAAAGCTGTACAGCTCTGCCATAGCCAGAACAAGGATATCTGCAGGGAAAGGCTGGCTGATGAATCCTGGCTGTGCTGTTTTCCAGAGGGGTGCTGTAGGAACTTCAGTCATTTCAAAAGCATGATGTCATGATCCTTTTTCCCCATGGGAGGCTCATCCTCTCTGCTGTGGAAAGTCCCATGTCCTGCTCTGTGCTGAAACCATGATGTGCTACTGAAAAAGCAGGGGAACAAAACACAGGGAAAGTGCAAAAAACGGTGACTTGGAGAATTGTGGTAGAGCACCCTGTGGCTCCTGCTAGAGGACAATGGAACTGGTGTGACAAATATATATATCTATATGCACACATATATACATACATATAATATATATATATTTATATATATATATACATAGTCCCAGGAAGGGGACAAAACTAAGGTCTAAATTCTGCTTGTGTGAGAGTTATTCTTTTAAATATTGATAGTCTTCTGAAAGCCTCTGCTGAAAATTATTCAGAAACAATGGGGATGTGTTTTCTGGGAAGATTTTGGTGTCCCTTTTTAATCTTCTGCTATGAGGTGCATAGGGAATGTTAACATGGTGGAATGACCTTCTGATCTGGCCTTTTTGCTAGGATGCTGTTCTTAGAAAAATGTCCGACAGACATCTTTTCCAGTTTTGCTTTTTCCCATTAATGCAACTTCTGCAGTCCTCTTCTTACTGCAGAGATGTAAAATACAACTCACCATGTCCCCAGGGGTTTTGGCCTCTGGTGAAAAGGCCAGGAGTCTGTTCAGAAACCACTCTTTGTGAGAAGAAAGAAAAAGATGGAGCCGCAAGTAAGTGACCGGGAAAAACTCCAGGTAAAAGCAGTTTGATCATAATATTTAAGGCTGAGATTTCCAAAAGCACTTAATGGTTTTGAGTGCCTCACTTCTTGGGTATTCCAACAGAGGTCTTTGGAGGCCTTATGCTCCAAGAATAAGTGCTTGGCATTTCCTGAAAGTTATGTCTCCATTAACATATTTCAAGTGGTGCATGAAGAACAGGAGCTATTGAAAAATCACAAGGCCAAGATATTCTTTAGTGACTTAAAATGGTCAGACAGAGCATATTGTCATGCCCAGACACAGCTCCTCAAGGATTTTGAACATTTTTTTTCTTTCTCTGAAAGAGATTAAATAATGGTATATCTGAAATCTTACACTGCACTTCAGTTGTGTCATGAAAGATAGAACTCATATTTGATATTAATGGAGCAGGTGAAACGTGAAATGATATTTCTTTAATCTTTAATGAAATTTCTGGTTTTAGCATTTAGGTTGTCTGTTCAATGACACAGAAGAGCTAATAATATCACTGTTTTTGAAGAATTCATTCACCACAGGCAGCCTGATTTTCTGGATCTGTTGGAAGCTCTTTAGGTGCTCCAATGGTGCATGAAAACCGTAATAATAAAAAAGTCCTTTGTCCTTGAAGCCCAGTGATCATAATTGGAAACATATAATTAAAAAGAGAAAAAAAGAAATCTCTCAGTAAGCCACTACTCTGGAACAAAAATGCAGTAGTTTAGAAAATAACAATTCTACAGGAATTAGCAGGAACAATGGGGTTTCAGGAACTCTTCAACTAAGTACACTCTATAGCTTGGATAAACACCTTTATATTCAACACCGAAAAACTGAATGGTGCTTTCTGTAGCAAAGTGTTTCTTGATGAATTAATTTGTTGTTTTAAAATTTAACAATTGCTTTTGTAAACCCCCATGAGACGTGAAAAGTTAGTAAAGATGATGCAAGTTTTTGTGGGGAGAAACTGATTTTTTTTCTCATATATAGATGAGAAAATGCTGTGCATTACAAAAAGTTTGCTATGAGACAGAGCAGGACTAAGAGGAGGTTCCAGGGGATGCACACCCATTATTCCATCTTCAACCAGTCCCTTTGAGGCCACAGTAGATCTTGTAGATCTCTTAAGAGACTTAAGTAGTCTCTTAAGGTCATTCAAACCTTGATTTTTCATTATTTCAGTAAAAATTTTTAATTTTTCTTTTTGAGGAGCCAATGCTGACCTTCTTGAAACAGAAACATTGGAGTAGTGTCCAAAGGATGCAGTTATATTTCCAAAAATCAAAGATGTTCTCCAGTACCATTAAAGCTAGATGATAATGGAGATAATATAAATCTTGGCCATTCTCCCAGCAGACTCTCCTAATAATAGAAAAGCCCCTTGAGTGAGTAGTTGATACTGGGGATCTGCCAGGCAATTTTCATTAAAAACAGGAATTGATGACAATATCCTTGGAGAGGTGGAGATCTGCTTGTCTTACTCGTATCACCACTGAAATGAGCAAGAGGATCCTTCCTCTCTGTTTTCAGTTCTCATTTTGATGTTAGGACTTTCTTGAAGTCTTTGACCTTTTTTGAGGTGTCTCCTAAACCTGTTCCACTTTGCTTTCCAGTTACACTATTTTTTAATTTTATTTTATTTTATTAATTTCTTTTTTACACACACAGTGCTGCACCCTCTCGCCTTTCCATCAGCTCCTAGGGAACCTCCCAAGTCTGTGTGGCTGAGCTGGGGAGCAGCTCTCTGGGAGGTTTTGGGTTGGCAGGTAGGTCTCTTTCTCCATCTTTCTTATTTTAAAGAGGACCTGACTCACTTCTTCTGTCCAGCCTGATGGGAGAAGAGCTAGAGGAAAGGAGGGGCAGCTAGAACACCCCAGGGAGTGGCCAGAGGCGAGGTGTGTGTGAAGCAGTTGCAAAAGGCACCAGTGTAACCATGTGGTCACCTAGCCACAGCTTGAAAACAGAAGTGTGAACATTAGGGCTTGGGCAATCTTGAAAAGACCATTTGATCAAGCTATGGTGAGGAGCATAAAGCACTTCTAATAAAGTAGCCTCTTCTTGGGCTGCTCCAAGTATGAACATTGCTGATAGTGTAGTCTGGATGTCCCTGACCTGTCTGTTGCTGCAAGGTAACCCCTCTATGCCCTGCAGGATGTGTTGGAGGTTGGGATTGCCTCTCCAGGCACCAGTGCCATGGAGACCTTCCTCAGTTGCAAAAGGGGCTTCTGGTGTCCTGCATTGTTGTGGCTCTTGTGCCAGCACCACACAGAGGGAGAGGTTAAAGAGTCCTCTCTTATTAGTACGTTTCCCTTGTGATTATTAAGATCAGCTCAAATTTTAAGTTGCAGAAAAGATGTCCATCAGTAGTAACCACAATCACAATTGCTGCTGAAGTCTTCAGATGTGACCCAGAAACCTTATCAGAGAGCACTGGGCAGAGTGCCTGCTTAGCAAAACCCACTGCAGGTACATCCCAGTACTGCCATTTACAGGATGCCTGAGCTGTGCCTCAGCTATTTCAGATGAGATATATATAATCCATGGCAGCATATTAGCAGATCAGACTTGGATTAATCAGGCTAAAGATAACTTTTGGACCTTTTCCACATCTAGGTCAGAGAAAAAGAAGGTAGATATTTATCTGTGCCACCACACTAGCTAGCACTGTGTAGCAGATGAAATTTTCAGGGACATCAGTCAAAGACATACTGCAATAAGAGTGAGGGAAGCAAAGTGAAAGGAATGGGCGTGTGTCTCTGTGTGTGTGCACAAATGCAATACAAGCTTTACAATTTACAGAAGCTACCAATTACCAGAGAAATTCTCTCTGCTATTATAACAGCAAATATGCAAATTTCCTTTATGATAAAATATCCTCCTTTGTTTCCTTAGTGCCATAAAACAAGTCCTGCCCACTGGCATTATTGCAGAAAGCTACAGACAGAATAATGCTGCAGCTGTTCAAGGAAACCTTGCTGCATGTCAGGAACAGACCTCACGTTTTCAGCCTTGGTGATGCCTGGAATAAGTCAACCAATGCATGGGAATTAGTTCCTTTAAAAATAGATTAGGTCACATTTAGGATGTTTAATGTGAAATGTGACTGTGGGTATTAATGGAGCACTTCTTTTCTGCAAATTAAAAACTGAGCTAGTGTTAATAAATCAAAGGAAACATTAAAATGCTCTTTAGCCTCTGCCAGTGTCCTTTCGAAAAGGCCTCTGAAAGACTATTATTCACACAGATTATGATGAGAGAAAAATTTTGTTGAAATTCCAAATGTTCGTTAGCAAATTTTTCCAGTTTTGACCTCACTGCACTTGCAGCATGTCGTGGTTTAAAACTAATAACTAAGAAAATTACTTATTTCTTGCTGTGAGATATGGATTAGAATAAGGGCAAAACAGGCATAAAACTTAAAAGGAATAAAGAAAGTTTATTGACAAACAACAAGAATAAGAACACCAGAATAAACTTCTAGAAAAACCTTTTCATCCCTTATCTATTTACTATTCTCTC
>NC_031768.1:17288764-17344397 GCF_001522545.3 Parus major
GCACTTCTAACTTCTCTTCTTTCTTCAGCTTTGCTTTAAAGGTAAAGCTACCCCATGACACAGCACCAGAAGGGTCAGTGACAAAACCTCTCATTGTGGTAATTCAATGAAACAAAGTCACTGGGCTCCTAAGTGAGAAGTAAATGTGCCATAACACCAGACAGCTAAGGTGTAGGCTGAGACCCTGCCCATATTGAAGTTTTCACCATCAACCTGTAACAGCTTGACTCACATCTGAGGTCAGCATAAAAGTTTCTCTTGGTTTTGACTTGAGCTACTATAAAGAAAAATAGTCAAGAAAAAGATATATTTATATATTTTCTTTTTTTAGCTTTGCTTCTTCCATGGATTAGTGGAAGATTGTGACATTCTTCCAAGCAGAGAACATGCTTTCAAAGCCCTATTACATGTAATGTAATACACATGGAAGGGGAACCCTATTTCCCTGCAGCAGGCAGCTCTTTCAGCTTTTGCTTTTTAAGATAATGACTCATTAACAGCCCTGCTCTTCACCCTTCCTCTCAAGAGCATCTTTGGCAGACCCCTGTTAGGAGCCTCATTGATTATGTCCCTCATCTCTCCCAGAGGATAGAGTTCATTAGCTTATTACAGGAAAAATGCTCTCACTCTCCTTTTCTAAAGGTTAATTAGCTCATCACAGACATTTGTCCATGCTGCTCTCCTTGGTCTCCCCCAAAAGCAGCCATACATGTGTCCCCTCTGAACTCCAAGCAATGGCTCGTAAAAGAGGACAACTTTAACCACGCATTGGCAACATCTTCATTGCCAGACTCTCATGCCTTTTCATAACATCTCTGCCTGACAATGCAGGGAGAGGAGGAGAAGGTAGTGTCTCCAGCGTGAATGATGTCATTAGTGCTCTCCAGTTTTCTCACTGGAAAATCCTGCTAAAGATTCGCTCTGGTTCCACAATGTTTCATGCATTGGCATAGCTCTTTTCTCTTTTTGGATTAAAGGGAAAACAGGGAAGGTATGCTCCAGAAACCAGGTGATAAATATGTGATTTCCAAACATGTCCAGCAACAGGCCTGACCCTGTGATGTTAAGGGTGGCACTCTTAGGGAAAATGGATTCATGCCACAGCAAAGGCAGGGTGGAAATCTGCTCTGTCTAAAGCATTTTCATTAAACACTGCTATGAAATATACTTCCTGTGTGCACTCTCAGGGATCTTGCTGTTTCTCCTGTGGAAAAAGGAGGGATGCATCCAGCTGCCATCTTCCTGGCATGGCACACTCTGTCCACCATCTCCACAACAGATGTCCACTCTGCTGGACATCAGATTCAAACCTTGTGATAATCTGAAGGAGCTAGTTTTGAATCAGTTTTATAGCTGTTCAGATGACTAGAGAGGATGTCATATAATTTGTCCCAGTAAAATCCAATTTTTAGCACAAGCAAAATGTGATCAGGATCCCTTGGTATTCACCACTTTTTTCCTAATATTGCCTGACAGGATTTCATCATAGCAAAGATAATTATTTAGCATGTTCATTTCAGTGGCAACTTAAAGAACTGAGTGTATGTATTTCATACAGAGTCAGTTTTCCTAATTATTATCTGAGATGCTTATTTTGACTCAATTTTCTATTCCTCCTGAGAGGAAGAGAGCTAATCCACTCTGAATATTTTCCCTCTCAGATTATTTCTAGTGCTTGATGTTGGAAACCAATCCTTTATTAGGAACTTATCTAGAAGCTACTGAAGATTTTTTTCCCTTCTGCTTTCAGTAAGCATTGCATTGGATTCGGAAGTAAATTGGATGGATGAATTTGGAACTGGTGAAGCTTCTCTTGTTCTGCAGCTAAGCCCTAAATTTTATGATATTTCACAATTGCCTTGCAAAATTAGGAAAGGTATCTTCAACTGACAAAAATATCTTCTTTTTATCTTCCTGTTAAACTAGAAAAGATTAATTTTTAATGTAAAATCTGTGAGGGGCATTTATGGAGGAAACATGTTCTCATTTAGAATATTTTCTCAGGCGGAAGTTTCTCTAGGAAGCCTTGGTTTTGGTTTTCTAGTTTTACAAAATACTGTAAGACACAAACCTCTGTGCCAAAAATCATTAGAATAAATTACTTTCAAAGTCTGGCAAGAGATAATTTTCCACAGATACTACATTATAGATAATGAAAATGAATATATTAAATAAAATAATTTTCATACTACTTTGTGCAGTACAAAGGTGATCTCTGTACAAATATTTTGTTTCTTTTTTCATTGCTGTGTTCTAATTTTAAATTGATAAGAAAGCTGTGCATATACTTTTTATAAACACACATTAAATATATTAATGTATTTAGAAATATATTTCTAAATACGGAAATGCCACTATTGGACTGAATCAGATCTTTTGAATGAGTTCATAAAATGTGACTTCCAGTTGCAGATGCAGAATCCTATTGATGAGGCAAAGACACCAATTCAGCCCAATAAACTCTTCCCAGGAAATGCCTGTCTGTAATCTCAACGACTAGTTCAGATTCTTCCACAATATTTTCAGTCACATCAGCTGCAAAAGGCTGTAAGTTTGGGCTGATGCCCCATGTTTGGGCAGCAGCTCCTGTGCCACCAATGTCAGGCAGGTTTGTGTAAAGATGAAGAGCTTCAGCAGTTCAGCCTGCAGTAGACAAACATTAGTTTTCCATCAGCTCCTTCCTATTGCTTTCAACATCTCATGCTGGGAAATAAAGGAATCAAAGTGAGAAAGTCTCAGTGTCTGTGGTTGAGGTTCACTCTTACTCCTCACCTCTGTAGCACATGAAAAATCTGACCCCAGAGTCATTGCATATCTGGAGTTGTCCTCCAGCAGTTATGAATTGTTGATATCTCCTTCTGGGTACTCCAAAAGCTTCTATTGCTACACCACATTTGATTCAGTACATCACAGGTGATGGCTCTGCCACCTAAAGAAATCTGGAGAGAAAAAAAACAGGAAAGAGTAGCAACCAGAGGTCCCTCATTTCATATTGCACTATTTTTTTCCTTATTTTTCACTTTACTCCTAATGTAGTAAGGTTTTTTTAAAGATCTCTTTTATCAATTGGGCTTTATCACAGCACCTATCGCAGCATCTGTCTGGTGAGAGATGGCTAAACATTTCCCCTTGACTTCTGAACCACTCATGTCCAGCCTGTAACAACAGGATGCCAATGACCTGACCTGATGTTGCCTCCTTTAAAGACATACTTAAAGTTTTTTAAGCTTTCTTAGTAAGGTAGAAGTCATTATAATTGTCTTATAACTAAATGCAAGTAGTTTAAATGCCCTAGGGCTTAATTTTATTTTACCAGCTAGAATTCTACTATGCAGGCTTTCCAATATGTGTGGAATCTCTTCAGAATTAATCCTGGGTCTCTTTCCTTCCATCCTGCTGTGTCTCCTGTTTCACAAAGGCTGTTTGTCTGGGATTTATTTTCTAAGCCATTCTTTTTCCTCTTGCAATGGTGTCTTGAAATAAAACTGCTTCACTGTTTAATTCTGCTACTTCCCTTAGTACAAGGTGATTGTTTTTTGAGTCCTTTTTCCTTTGTTAACCCTACTGAGAATTTGTCTAGAAAGTTGTGTCCTGCTATCCTGGTTAATTGATGTTTTATCTGCAGGCAGTTTCTAAACCAGTTTCTGGTGCCAGCCATGTTCTTTGAGAGAAGGTTCTTTAATAGATGTTCACAGACCACCAGCCAGCATGTGGCAACTTTTCTGTATCTTTCTGTATCATGTGGCCATTCCTAATTGTTGTGCTTGGTGGGGCTTGTCCATTTGCACACACAGTTTGTTTCCAAAATTTAGTTAGATAATTTCAATATTCATGACTAATTGAGCAATTGTCATGTGGCCATAAATTCTGTCTTCAAAAGAGAGAGAGAGAGAGAGAGAGAGAGAGAGAGCTATCCAGATTTTGTGCACAGATTATTCTCATAACTGTACCAAAGTTTATACAGCAGGCAACAGCAGAGCAACCTTCCCATGGATACTGTCACCAAACCTCTATTCTGATCAGCAAGATATTTCAGTGACCTGTTTAGTAAATGCTAATAAGCACTGCAAAGAGTGCAGGTCAATCTGTGGTGTGGATGCTGGAGGCACATGCGCTTCCCCACAGAAAGGGATACAAAGATATCCATCAGCTGGGAGTAGGTTTGCATTCCTGTTGCAGTGGTCTGCAGTCATTTGGGGCAGCTGTGGACAGTAGACTCTGATATTCATGAGAATCTCTGCAACACATCTGGACACTGAAGATTAATCCTGATTAATGCTGCCATTACACCTTCATTTGAAGCACTGTTTTTGAAAGAAGGGGTTAGTAAAAGTGAGGTCTGAATGTTTACACACCAGTGAAGGCTCTGAACTTCCCATAAAAATATAGTTTACAGCTGGGTATCCTCACCCCGCCACAGTTCATGGTACTAGGATTGTGATGGGGTATTCCCCTACTACATTATCCATAACCAAATACTGTTCCACTTTAAGAATGAATAAAAGCAAATGTGATACTATAAAAATTGCAAATATGATATTTAAATTTGCATCAAAAGCTTGTTTTTCAAAGCAGAATAGTTTGGAGAGTTGTTTTGAGTTCTGACTTGTTCCTGTTTTGGGGCTGTCAGTCACATCTGCATCCACAGTCTCCACAAGGTGGAGGTGATGTTGTCAGTACCATCAGAGGTGTAAGCAACAGAAGACTCTACAAAGCTGAGGAGGGTATGGGAATATAAAATGTATGACTGGATTTTTGTCACCCATTTATTATTCAGAATCAGAGTCGTCATGACCTCCAGATTCCCTCCCCTGTTCTGGGGAGGAACAAAGCCTGGTAGCTGCAGGCAGCCATGTGGAGAGAGATGGGAACACAGGCACATAAGCACACAAATACAGGTTCAGACAGGTTGTGGAGCCTGTATTCTCTCAGCAGAAGTTGGACCAGGAACAAAAGCAGAGTGAGAGGTGCTGAAGGTTCAGTATGTCTCAGTACCACATCTCATTAGAGGTGTGGGAAAAAATGTCTGTACTGGGCAGCTGCAGTGTGTGTGTTTGGGGCTCACAGGGGAAGGACAGAAAACTGAATGCAGTTTTTAGTTTGTTTTTAAACTATTGGTCATTCCCATGTGTACCAGAGGCACCTGGCACAGGCCATCTCAGCATGTCCTTCAGCTCACCAAAGTGTTGAAGCCAGAAGAAAGTAAGAAAGCCAGAAGAAAGTTCAGGACTCCCCCAGGCCAGGCACAGCCCATGTGAAGCTGGCCTGTATTTCTTGCTGTGCAGGGATGCTGTGAGAGGGGAACAGTGTCCCTCCTCCCCCAGACCTCGCTCAGCACATGCAAATGTTCTACAAATGCTCCCATCATATCCCAGACACACTTCTGACAGTCCTTGACATACTCCCAGGGGCTGCAATAGTCCCTTTGCTGCAGGATAGATAGAAAAATTTGGTGTGCTAAGTCACGTCAGCAGAAGGCTGCTTTTCACCCTCTTTCTGCTGACAGAGCAGTGGAAGAGCTGGGCTGTGGCACGAACAGCCCTGCTGCTGCTGCTGCTGCAAATGAAGAAGAGTGAAGAAATGTTAGTACCACATTTAGCTTTATTGAAATTGAACAAATACCTTTTTTTAATAAACCCTTTTACAGCAAGTGTAAAATTTTAATGTTTTACTCATCTTATGTTACAGGTTGTCTTCTTCCATGTAAGCAAAAATACCATCTTTTTTTTTCTTCTTTTTTTTTTAAATTTTTTTTTTAAATTTTCTACTTTAAAACATGTAGCAAGGATTTGAATAACGCAGATCTGGCACCAAAAGGTAACAGGTTCTGAAAATCACAGTACAGTTTTAAAATTCTTAGGTTAATTAATGATATTTAAAATGATAGCCACTTTGAGTAAAGATATAAATTAGAGGTCTGTAAACAAGTTGTGTTTACCTATAGAGCTATTGACTGCAGCTACAATGAGAGCGGTAATAGAAACTCAATGCTAGACTGAGCTACACCTTTGAGGAAACAAGTTCTTACTAAGTAGTGTGGTACAGGGTAGCACAATAGGTAAAATACAGTTTGGCACCTCAAGTTGCATGTAAAATCAGCAGAAATAAAATTAAGTAAGTGCACTGTCTCCCAACAGAAATAAACCGGGCAATTTCACTTTTTTGGAGTGTCAACTATCAAATAAATCACATGACACACAAGTTCAACCCCAAAATTACAATTCTAGTAAAGCAAGATAATATTAAAATGCACACCCACAAGGATAGTAAAGTATAAATTTTTTTCTTTCTTTTTTTTTTTTTTCCCTCTCCCCTATCAGTAGAAATAATTTACAACCCACAAAAGGACTCCTTGGTGAAACCACTACCTACAGACTTGGTCATGGAATGTAGCTCAGTAGACTTGTTTCAAATAGAAAGGCAACATTATCCTGAAAAATTTTGGTCCTCTTATAACTCACTGTACTGTAGCCACCAAAGTCTCTTGATAGATGTTTTAGGATAATAGTTTGTTTTCTGATTCTCTTTTGTTCTGAAAGGTAATATCTTGGTGATAAAGCTGGATAAAATTTGGCCCCAAATACAGATGTCTGATCAATGCTGAATCTGGAAGAACACACTAGGAGTACATAGGGGGAGCCTCTTGACCGGTCTCACAGCGTATTTTGTCATGGAATCACTTTTCCTTCTACACTTCTTTTCCTCTTTGCTAATTTTTTCTCCAGTGTTCTGGGGGAGTGGGGAAGAAATCCTTAGTCCATATGACATAAAGACATTTCACTGTTTATTTACACGTGGATCACTTTGGCTAAGAAGTCCTGGCGAACCAGAGTTGCCTATTTCTTGTGAATGTCCTCATGCCGTATAATTTTGTATGTAATCCAGTAAAAGATGTTGAAAATGAGGAAGGCGAGTGGGAACGCGGCACGGGATATTGTATCAATCCTTTTTGCACGGTCAACAAACTTCTTTTTGATGGATTCTGAATCCTTTGGTGGTGCCGGAGGTGGGTTGGGTGGCGTGGCCTTGACTGCTGTGCCATCCTTGACTTGGAGGCAGTGGCCCATGCCATAGCCACTGAAATTGAATCGACTGTCACGAGCAACTTCGTCTTCCTGGAGGATAAAGAGGACAAGTAAGACACACAATCACCTGTCTATTGAGCATGCCATGTAGTTGAGTAGTTGAGGTGCACCCCTGCAAAGCACCTCAGCAAATTACCTGGTTATGCAATGATACAAAGTCCTGGTTGTAAAGACAAACAAGAAGTTAAAACCCACATGAAAATATGCAGAAACCATGTGACTTCCAGTGTTTGTGAATCTGAGCTTTAATCTTCCTAGCTATGTCTAAATCAAATGCCCTAAGCAGCAAGCTGTATCCCAAGCCCTATAGGGAAGAGATTTGACTCCATGAGTTTATATTGCTCTCCTTGAGCTTCCTGTGGGGGAAACACAGTCATGTTGGTAGCAGAGTGTCTGCTCCAGACAGGCTGAACTGAAAGACCCAGAGATCCAGGGGCCAAGTTCATTTCAGTGTTTCCATTGCTCCATCTCAAACCTACGAAACAAGGGTAGATCATGGTCTCTCCTTGCTCACAGGAGTGCTCTGACAATCAGTACTTCAAAGTGCACTGAGCACTTGGATTTAGTGGTAGCTGGGGGTCAGGTGCAGTAACATGAGCTAATGTAGCATCACCCCGCAGAAATCCATTCTCTCTAGTCTGAGTGGGTGATATTTGTTTTTGGAGAGGTGAGTGAGTAACTACCACTCAACTTTATCACTATAATAACTGTGATGAAAGGCTTGTGACTGTGCTGGTAAATTCTCCCGAATGTTTCTCCTGTCTGAGAGAACAATAATACACAAGTCACTGGCAATTCTCCATGAAGGATTCAAAACCAACAGACAAAGCAGCTCTATTCTTTTTCATTCCAGCAGGGATAGATTGTAAGTTCAGTAGCTTGTTCTAGTTAAAGACCTTTTCTTTGACCGACAGATGCTTCACTGTTGACTGAAAATGACCACTTCTGGGGCTGATAAGGAGCCCAGTCCCTCACAGGAAATACTCCCTCATATCTTCTACCAAACCACAGCCTTCTGAACTTAACAGAAAATCCAAAACTGCAAGAAAAAAAAGCATCACAGCAGCGAGATATTGAATAATGAGTATATTGGCTGAACTCAGGGGTGGGAAGGGAGGATAATTTGCACCTATTCAGGATGTAAATCACTGCTCCTTCACAGAAGAACCTCTTTGAATAGTAGCATTTTTCTCTCTCCCCAGCTCCAGGGCTGGAATTGAATATATCACCCAACTTGCTCTCCCTACCTTGGAGCTGTCATGCAAAGGTGAATAACCAATAGTGTGATTCAAGGATACCAAATGAGAAATAGTCACTCTGACTGCTTATGTCATTGAATGCTTATGGAAGGAGGGTAGGCAGTAAACAGTGCTTTGGAGACCCTGTAACTTCATCATGAAGGTCTGTTCTACAGTGTATCCAAGAGCAGGTGGAAAATTGTGTTATTGCAAGGCTGTTTGAGCACTTACCCAGGGCTTATAACCTTTCCATTTCAAAAGTTCGCCATCATTAAGAAAAAGAAGGCTGGTCCTCTGCTTTTTCAATTTTATTTATTTGCAGTTTGCAGTATCTCTGTGCAAACTCTGCTTGTCCTAGTGATTATAAGTATGTAAAGTGTTTTAAAGATGAACCCACTGAGACCTAAGCTCTGGATAGCCTTATTAGGCAAGGCTTCTCTTGCATGACTTAATGACTTAATAACACTACCAGGTCCCCCAGTAACACAGGGAGATGCCTTCCTCACAGTGTTTTTCATTTTACTGAGTTTGAAGGATAAAATGCATGCCCAGGACATGAGAGGTGATTAAAAAGGGTAACAGATTTTCAGCAGCTGTGTTGCCATATGTACTTCATTCATTTTTAAAAAATTTAATTTCTGTTGCTCCTGAGAGATCTGTGGGAAGAATAAAAAGTACTGAGCTCAATGCAAGCTTGGAGAGTCCTGACATCCACTGTGCCCTGGTGGATCACAGCTTTATCACATGGGGCTGAGCAATTCATCTCCAATGTCACAGCCTTCCTTTAGAGCTTACGCTGTAGCAACTTCAGTGGGAAGCCATCTGAAATTAGGGACAGGGATGTTTAAATCAAATTCTTTTAGGTATTCAGCACCCAACCCTTAACTGTAAGGAGCCACTTATATCCCAGTGGGATTTAGAGCTCTGCTTTTCCCACCCAGACAGTTGTCTGTGCCATTTTTCTTTCCCACAAAAGCCAGAGGGAAACAAATCCAATCCCCATGTTAGTTTTTTATTTAGGACTGCAGCAGATTAGATTTACCCTGGGTACAAGAGTTACAGCATCCACCTGGGGTATGAGTGATACGTGCTGTTTCCCTCTCTGCTTGAAGAGATTTGAATGTCCTTCTCCCTAACAAATCTCTGGATTAGTTTGTTACTGTTTTCCCAACTTGGAGCTATTTGCTGGTTGCAAAAACAAAACAAAAGAAAACAAAAAAAAATTGTTTATGAAGGGGGTTTTTAACCTTTATCAAAAAAACTTTTTTCAAAGCCTAAACAATTGATTAGGAGAATAGCACTGTCATTCTATACCCACTTGTTACTATACCTGATATTATGCATTTGCACAAACACAGCACTAGAGACACCCAAGCTGTAGCTGTTGGGACCATTTAAGTACCACCAGGAGCAAGGAAAGCCAGGGCCCTTACAGCCCCACCTCCAGCTCTGGAGATGCCACAGCTCCATAACCACCATGGGATTTTTAACAATAAAATCCCCCAGGAGCCAAAGGAGCTTTGCAGTCTGGCATGTGCCTGCACACTGAGCGCTGCCAGGTCTCACAGGCAAGACCTGACCCCATCAGAGCTCTTCCACCTGACCAGATACTGCCTGAAAAACCTCAGAGGAGTGAGATCTCTGCCCCTTGAAAGTGCCAATAGTGTTTACAGTTAAATGAAACCCTGGAGATATCAAGACCCTCATGTCTGTGGTAAGAGGATACTTTTGCCATGAGACTGCCCAAGTGGGCTTGTGTCCTTTCATCCCACTGAGCCACTAAACTGGTTCCACTCAAAATGAAGCAGAGGGGCAGAAAGGCTTCCTCTGTGCTGCTGAGGGGAGCTGGGGAATCAGCCCAGGTTCTGGAAGTCCATTGTCCATGCTGCTTGTGGGTTAGCACACTCTGTGGTAGATCCCACCAAAAAGCTTTCTCCCAGACAAACCTGTTCCACTGGGGCTGATGCCACACACTGCCATCATGAGCCATGTGGTGATATCTGGCCTTAGGAACAATTAAATCCCCCATCTGATTTTCTTTAGCATTATGGATGTAATTTAAAAAAATCTGTCTCCAAACCACCATAACCTTATGACAAAACCACAATTTTACAATTTAGACAATCTTTCAACATCCTGTTACATATAAAGGACTTGGGGGAATAGTCACAAAGAAAAATAAATTTATACACTTTGATAAAGAACCCTTTTTAGAATTATAATTCAAAAGGTGAGATGAAGAACTGACCTTAAGTGCTTTCCTTTAAGTAGTGGCTATGTCTTCCTTTGACCTAGGGGTTTGGTGAACTACTGCACAACTTACCTGGGGTACCCTCGGGTGGGGCTGCAGCACCACTCTTCATTCTCAAGGTCATATTCAGTTCATAACCTCTGACATATCTACCATGGACACTCATCCACTGACACTCTTCAACCTGTTCACTAGCTTAGTCACTGATAAAATAGTCCATATGACTTTTCTAACATCTCTATCATTATTTTAATCAGACTATGCTTAAAACACATTCATTTCAAACTGGGCAGGATCTCACTTGCATGAATCCCAGACTATTTATGTGTTTATAGATTTTAAAACCAAAATTAAAGAGCAGCTGGAAGCCACTGGACATCAACTGTGGAGTGGCAGAATCTGCTGCCATTGAAGTTATTAACTTTATTTTTCTAAAGAGATGTGAAGTTAGGGGTTACATAATACAGAGTCACAAATCCATCTGTCATTGATTAAGACATAGGGAAAAGGTTCATAAACTAGGATGAGAAACAGAAAAGAAATTAATGACAAGAGGAAAATGTTCTTTTGATGGTTTTCTTTCATATGTTCACACCCTGAGTATTTTAGAAGAATTATCCATTGTAAACTAATTCTATTTCCTGAGATTTGGACAAGTACTTTCCATAGATGTTTTTTCAACAACATAAGTTTATGACTATTGTCTTATGATGTCATAATGAACAGGCGTAGGTATTAGCTTCAAACAATTTTTGTTAAACAAGAATTATATATTTTTCTCATTTTTAATTACCCTTTATGAATTTAGTGATTTTTTTTGTGCTTTACAAATTGATGGCATTAAATTTTCTTGACTAAACTTTACAGTAAGCAACATATAAATGGGGGGTAATACTTCTGAAATGGTTTTCCTTTTTCAATTTTTCATTTTTGTAAAGCTTTTATTTCTACTCCATCAGGGCTAGAATGTATTTCATACTACCAGTTTCACACCAAAGCAATCAGACATGGGGAAAACACTTTAGAAAATCTAGCCTATTCAATGCCTTACATGCTCAACTTTCTGTACAATGCATTTTGAAGTGCTTTGTCCTCACCACTTTTAAATGCTTATTGTCAGCATTGACTCAGCTTTAACAATGAGGAAAATGAGAGAGAGGCTGGCTTCAAACAGTGTATTTAATTTACTCTCTGATGTGATTTATTCTTTTAATTTTGCTACTCTTTTCCAACATATGGTGTAAAAACTATTTAAAAGACTATCTGGTTTAATTAAATTTCAAGGACACAGATGATTAATTTTAGGTATAGGATAGAGAACATCAGAGAAATTTTATTTTTGGTATTCATAGGTATAAAGTTAGAAACCCGGAATCAATTCAGACTTGAATGCAACATGGAATCATTAGGGAATGGACACCAAAATATCTTTGGAGATTTCATTCTAAAATCACATTTATGACTTTGAGACACCTCCCATCTCTCAATACTTTACATAATTCATGGTGTGGTTTTGCAGACAGTCATGCTTACATACTTCCAATTCTCAGGAGTCTCTGAGTGTGTGGACAAAGATAGTTCAACTGAGAAGCATATTTGGACTTTCAAATCCCCTTTGGTTCCTCACAAAGTCTCTTACAAAATTCAATTCAATTCAATTCAATTGTGAAGAGATGAGAGGTAAGGTCCTTTCATAGATTAACTGTTTAAAAGGCAGTAATGGAGTTTAGGAGTAGAAGATCGATTTCATAACTGGGGGATTGCTGGAGGGGATCTCTAAGAATCTGTGTGAGAGCCACTCAGAAGGAACTGACTTATAAATAAGCTGGGACAAAGGTTCCCAAGGGAAGGCACACAGGTGAAACAGGATATTCAAAGCAGACAAAGCTAAGCCAGGCTTTCCACAAGGATTCTAAAAGGTGAGTGACTAAGTAACAAAATAGCAGTAAATGAGATACAGGGTTGATAAGTGCGACTTAAAGCATTGTAGAAGATAAACCTAATTACACATGGATGATAATGGGCTCAAAATGTTTTTTGTTTTGTTTTTTTTTCTCATTTGTGAGTTTGGGAAATTACTACGTATATGATTCTGACATTAGTCCTCTGCTAAGCAGCAGTCAGGAAATGGGCAAACAAAATAGAAAATGCCATTCTGCCATCTACTCACAGTGAGATCAGATTTTGGACACAAGAGGTATTTCTGGTCACTCAGTCCTAGTGAAGACATAGAAGAAGTAGATAAAATACAAAGAGGGGCAGCAAGGATAATAAAGGCCTTTTTTTGCATAAGGAAGAAAATTTCATCTTAGAAAAGCTGTGTTTGGAAGGTGATATCACAGGATGCTAACAAACTTCTCTGATTTCTTTCAGCCAGAAAAGCTCTGGATCTCAGTTGTCCTATGCCAGATGTGAGTCCCACTTCTTCTTAATCCAGACTTAAGAGGAGCAGAAGGTGATGTAAAATTGTCACCTTCTCACCTCAATCCTGCCCAAAGTATAGATATTTCCCAGATTTTGGTTTAAATATAGTTTTTCCTAAATATTCACCAAGATGTTTAATCAAAAACAGTCTCTGACCAACCCTACTGCAACATGACACTCCATCAGGAGCCATCATTCTGCATGTGACAGTGGTGCTCACCCCATTCCTGCCTCTCTAACAGCGATTTTCCTGCTCACTGAGGTTTGCTTTTGCTCTCATTTGAACCCTCATGCCTTATGGAATCTAAGTAAAACAAGCCTTGCATTATAAATAGACATTTTAATTAATGGAGGATAAATTGGTCATTGCTGTCTTTGGTGAGGTTTTCCAACGGACAAATTTAGGTTTGTTTTGGAAACCTGTGTTTAGTAGTATGTTCTGTCTCCAATAAACAGCAGAAAAATCTCTGAAGCATGAGTGATTTACTTACGCAGTCTGTAAGAACAGCAAGTGAACTGTTGTTAATGCAATAATGAAATGGTAGTTAATGCGGCTTCGCCCTTTTCAAGTAGGAATTGAACATTATCCAACTGAAAGAGTAACATAATTTAAACATGTTGTGAGCAAAAATATTTTCCTGGCTTGAAATACCTATAAGTAGAATATAAATTTTTCAAGAATTACTTTAATATTAAAGATTATACAGTGGGTACAGATGAGTGGTTTGCTGAAAAAAAAACAAACAACATTTTCTTTAGTAAAGCAAGGCTTCTGTCTCTAAATTTTGCAAACACTATTAATGAAAATTTCTTATTCTATCTCACGTTTTATATATATTATAATGAATGTTTTAATTTTAGGGGAGGGAGAACCAGATGAACTACTCTTTTACAAAGCACCATAAATGTTATGATAGAAAGTCACCACTTCTAAAAAACCAGCAGATTGATTCCTGACACAGTCTTGGTTTCTTTTTCCCCTTTATTTTAAATTAAAGTAATGCCTTAAAATACCCAGATACAGTGATCTGTTAGTCTTATAGGTATAATTTGGCTGGACATTAAATTCTCTCAGGACAGTAAAGTCTGGAGACTTCACTGCTCTTGGGTAACTTCTGTCAGTCTTTCTCCAAAGAAAGAAGAGGTTGGCCAGTTTATCAGTGGGAATGGCACATTTTTCTGTTTTACATCAGACAAATACATACTGGTGACCTAGATTTGAAGGATAATCTGCTCTGTCCAGAAGTCTGTTGGATAAAGGGCAACTGACTTCTGCTCATTCTGTCTGCATGCAGGGCTGAGTAAAATGCAAAGCTGGTGTTTAAATACCTGACTATTTCAGCTAGAACATGAAATAGCTGTTAATGGGCACATCAAACTAAACAATGTAAAGCAAGACTGCATTTGCTAAAATTTTAGAAGATCAAAAACCTAAAACGTAATGGAAACATACCTAAAATTTACTTCCTCCATTTTCTCTTGTTTTCTGCAAGTTGCCTACCTCAGGAGTCATAGATGAGCAGACTCTCACCTTCCTCCTTTTCACCAATGTCCAAGCCTGAGCCTCAGCTTCAGTTCTGTTCCTCCCTGAAAGCTGCTGCAGGGTCAGTATCACAGGGCAAGGGCACACAGTGTCCCCAGGAGGGTGACAGGCATGGGGGAACTACCATGTGGGGCACCTGTGCTCAAATACCCCAGTCACAGACAGAAATATCTGAGCTACTCTCTGCACAGGATTTTTCCTATCAGGTTCTTTGGTCCTTTTCTCAAAGCAGATGTAAACACCTTGGGGAAGATGATTTTTATCACACCTTTGTGAAATTTCTCCAAACCCTCTTCCTTAAATGTTACTGTCCTAGGAGACTTTGTTAGAGCACTGCTGTGCCCTGGCTGTGCCATCTCAGAGTACCTCATTAGTCAGTCAGAATTAAGAATGAAATAAGTGTCCATACAGGGCCCATAAACAGCACTCATGATTGGATTCATGCAGATTACCCTCTAGAACAACATATTGCTGGGAATGTTTTGTGTCTCAGGTTTCGATTGCCTCAACTCCCCATTCCTTGGGGCTGATGGGCAGCCCTGCCTGGGCCAGGGGTGGCCATGAAGTGCTGGGACCTGGGGCATCCCTACCCCTTGCTGAGGTCTCCTGCTTGGTGCCAGGAAGGGGCAGAGGAAGGGGACGGGCAAAGGGAAGGAAGAGGAAAAGGCTTTTTGCCTCTCTGGTGGTGGATTCTGTCCTTCAAGCCATTTTCTACAACAAACACCCAGAACAAACCCTAGCAAATGCAGACAGAGTTTACCAGGGCTTTCTCAGACATTCATGCATTTAATTTATGCAAATGCTGAACAAAATGAATTAAGTATTGCAAATTATATTAATAATTTAAATTCTTTAGCTAAAAATAGTCAAGAATATTTGAATAATCCTAAAGTGTTCACTTGCAAATTTTATAGATTTGGTCGGGGGAGGCTATGGGGGCTTTTTGTTTGTTTCATTGTTTTTGGTTTTCAGTGTTTTTTGTTCCTGAGGGGACAGGCCTTCCTTTTCCAGTTATCAGTTCCTAATACCAGGCTTCAAAAAATAATGGTTTTGGGATTGATTTTATTTCCTTATCTTCTATTATACAAGTTACCCTTTCTGGCTTTCCATATAATTTATTTCTCGTAGTTAGTCAAGATCTCAATCTGGATTTCTTTAGCTATTCTTGCATAGGTCCAAAGCATCATTGGGGTAAAAAAAATATTTGCCAGCTATCTGCCCTTCAAATTTGTTTCCAAAATTAAATTGTTGCATCTTCGAAACACCCTGACTGTTTGAATGTATTAGAAATTTACTACACATATAGACTTCTGTATTTTCATTTTTTATTTGCTTCTGTGAGGGTTGCTCTATAAAACTCTGATATTATTTATTCTCAGGAAAATAAACACTCATCATGAGGTAAAAATCAATGACAGTGCTACAGCAACTTGACAGTGCAATCTCTACATGGAATTGTTGGGGTGTTTTTGTCTCATCTGATAAGCAATAAATCCACAAAATCTAGAAGGTCATTGGAAGCATGCGTACAATGGAAATTAAATAATATTTCATTTAAAATGGGTTTGATAGTTCTTCTACTGTATTAGACAGTTTTCACACACAGACACAAGAGTGTACACACACACACACACAGACACACAGACACACACACAGTCTGCATGCACCAATCCATGGAGATATATGTACCTACTTATAGCTGTGGGCATCTACTTAATCCAGTCCTCTAATGTATTCCCTGAAGGCATTAGTTAGTGGCAAGTTCACCTAGTGAGAATGTTTTTATTCTATTTTAAGATTAAGAGCACTCTCCAGAGAATTTTTTAATTATTAATTTTTAATAACTTCTCAAAATGTTACCTTTTACACTAGCTTTTCCCCTGCAGTAGTTCTGAGGAGCAAGGATACAGAACACACAGGCAATGGTCATTAAACCTTCCCAATCCTCTCTGCCCATAAATAGGCTCTTTGGTGGGATGCTGGCATTTCTCCAGGAGGACCATCTGCCCAGGCCAGTAACTAAGCAACAGATCTCCTGGTGATGGCCTTTTATTACTTGGCAAAACTGATAAAAGGATAACCTGAAACAAGAGATTTAACTGTGTATGAGAGAAGTCAGTACTGAGAAGTACAGACAGAGGAAATGTGGAAGCATAGCTATAGCACTAAGAAAGGTATTCTTGGGAGATCTCAGATGCTTATCTGAACTCAAGTGTTGCTCAGGAATATCAAGGGAAATAGAGAAGAAATGCTGAATTAATTTACCTAAAAGATTGCGCACAAGGATAACACAGAAGGGTCGCTATGCCAGCAGCCTTCCTGAGACCTGCATGCTGTATCTTTCTTTCATCTGGTACATCCTGGAGTAATTCCAAGCCAGTGTTTGCAGTGCCAGAGCTCTGGAGAAGGCTGTCATGAGGTACATGGAAGAGGTCAGGACTCACTGTGACTGCTCACGACCTCCTGACTTGAGGTTCCACTTTTGAGAAGGGATGACACCAGGGGAAGGTTTGTATTCAGGAAACGTGCCAATAAGCCAAAGAACAAAGCAAAACAGGAGCACCCTGAGAGACAGGGAGACCTGGCAGGTTTCTGCTTCACTGAACTTCCAAGAGTTTCATGAGTCCCAGGCAGGAGCATTCTGCCCAGGTCAGACAAGATGTGGTGTTTGGTGACAACCTAAGTACTGCACAGCAGGGTATCACACACGCTGTGCAGTCAGACTGGCTGGGCATCAAACTCATTTGTTGTCCTCTGAGCTGGAAACATGAATGGGGTCTTAGAACCCCTAATGTGAAACACAGGAAAGTTGATATCTACTCTTGGTCTTTTGCTTCCCTGTCTCCTTATTTCTGCAACTGTCTCTTCCCTTTTTAACTCCTTTTTAACTTTTTTTCCTCTGACACATTTTCCCTTGCTAATTCCCAGACCTGTTTTTGTCTACCTCCTCTCTGATGCTTTCATCACTCACTGTTTTCCTCATGTGTGGCCTATACCTTCTACTTGCAAAATTCAGTTCCTTCCTTAAGTCCTATCTGCTCTGGCCCTTTCTGCTCTTTTCAGCTAAATTATCTTCCAAAGAAGAGGCAAGCCATAAAAGTAGAACTCCACCTTGCCAAGACCTCTAAACTGAGTGGTGTTACTCTATTTTTTAAGAATAGACAGGAATTAGGTTTAGTTTTCTTTGGCTGTTTTTTTTTTTTTTTTGTTTAATTTTTTTTTTAATTAAAACCTTCTGCTTTTGGATATACACAGAGCTGATAATTGCTCAAGGAGTTTCCAGTACCAAAAAGCATTTTGAAATGTGATGCTTCTCATTTGATCTACAGTTCATGACACACAGTCTGTCCCATGGCTGGCACGGAAAGCTGAGGATCACCAAGCGTGTGGCCCCATGCAGCAATCTGTGACTGTGTTCTGACCACCCAGAACATGCAACACGAACATTTTGGAGGCTTTGGAAAATGATCACGAGTGCTGGAAAACCAGCAAATGGAATTTCGTTTTTATTCTAAGTTTAAAGCCCAGAAAAAAGAGTTGTTGTTTGTGCAGAGCACATGTTGTTCTAGTCTACTGAAAACTGAGTAATGTGGTAGTATATGCAAATAGTAATAAAGACTTGGCATGCTCTGGAATACTCCAATGACATGTCCAATCACAGCAGTACCATCTGCTTTTCCTTATATGTGCTAAATTTATAACAGTCTGCTAATTTCTGTAAAAGTTTACTCACCATTTTCAGGAAATTATACTTAACATACATGCAATATTTGGACTTTGTGACTTACTGTTAGCAAACAGTTAGTAAATGCCTCTTCAGTCACTCATCTCTATTCTTAGAAAAAAAACTTTAGAAATCAATAATATTGATTATGATTCTTAATCCCGAAGGAATGGCAGTGATTTGCAATTCAAATGTTATTTCCCTAGTTTTTGCTCACACTGAAATTTTGACAGACCCTAAGGCAATCAGACTTTCACCTGGAGCTCAGAAACCAGAAAAACACAAATCTGGTATTGTACAACTAAATTAAAATTAACTCCTTCTGTTTGGAGTGGAATTTTCACCAGGTTGCTGAACTGTAACTTCTCTCCAGGCAGTGTTCAGTTTGATGCAATGAGACTGCACAATATTGGCAATATCTCCCTCAAAATTCCTCACTGACACACTGAGACATAGGAAAATAGAAAACCAGGTGAGGAAAAGCTCCCTTCAATGGCCATCTAGGGTTTCCACGAATATTTTGCCCTGTTGGCTTCATGGCTGGATGTTTTACTGATGATACTGGAGTTCATTTAGTGTCTCTGCATGGTGCTATGCCAAATGATTTCTTCCCACTGGATGAAAGGCTGAGTTATCCCTCCTTTGGGTCTGAAGGGAGCAGGTATTTCAAAGTGTGAGACCATTGAAACATCACCTTAGGGGACAGTGGTCTAGAGGATATTTTAAACCTGTTTGACACATTTAAATAGATGGTTTCAGCTTGCCAATTTTGGAATGGATCCCAAAATAAAAGTTACTATAAAGAATAAAGCGATTTGTTTTGGATGATTAAGAGAATCTGGCTCATATAGCCAAGGTGTGACAATTCCAATCACATCTTCATTTCAATTTACAGGAAAGAAATAAACTAGGCTTCATTATTGTTCATACTGCTGGTGCTATATATTTGACATGATAATCTACAGTATTAGTCAGTAAATTGACTCACTGGACTGCCCTTGATCATATGCTCCATTTTCTGCTCAGCAGGGCTCTCTCTAACAGCTATATATAACCAGGGAGGGGAAAAAAAGAGACAGCTCTCTCTTAGATCATTATAAAATGATGCTGCATTCAGTTTTCCTGTTGCTTCAAAGGTTATAAGTGATGTGATCTTTTCACCGTCACAGATAATATATGGCTGCTGTTTGTCTGACTTGTCAGCTCCTCACACAGAAATCCAATACTTCCCTCTTGTCACATATTCATTTCAGAAATCTGTTCTCTTGCAGGCCTGAAATGAAATAGTCTCTGTATTCCTATCTGCCAGTTTTCAAGTCTTGTGTGGTCCCTCCTCGTCATAGCACGGTTGTCACATTAGCAACCCACATGAGTACTCGCAGCAAATGTGAAATCTCCTGATTGTAATTAAAATTCTGCATGCTTTTCTATTAAAGAATGTAAATCATTGTGCATCATAATCCATAACTCTGCTCTTCTGCCACTGTTTTAAAATGTCTGATTACTGAGCTAATTGCCCAGGCAGGTTGTTTTTGGACTGTCTAATGCATTTACGGGTTATATATCTCTGTCAAAATAAGTATTGGATTAATCCTGCCTTCTCATCTGCATGTTGAGAAATTGCTCCTTTGGTCCAGATAGAAGTTAAAGTCAGGGGCAGCCTCTAAAAGGGGCTAAAGGGTGAAGGGCAGCTGAGAAAGACTGAGATCCCAGAGACAGAAAGCAGACATCTCAGTAGAAGATTGGCATGAATCACAAAATACAAACTTGTGTAGCTGTATTTCAGCAGCATATCTGCAGCTGTAATCTGTGTTGCTGCAGAAAGAGGGGGAACCAAACACTAACCTAACACTGTTAGGACAGAAAGAGCCTATCACTATTCCTGTCCAGAATGGTAAATATTGTTCAGAGACTCTTTTACTCACCTTTGTTCCAGAAGTACTTGCAAGTCAAAGAGAATTACAGGATGTAAATCAGAAATACTCAACTATAGGTCAGCACATCCACAAAAAGATATAATTCAGCTCACACTCTTCCTTAGGAGCAATCCCTGACAAATCTCTTTTAAACTCACTCCTGATATACTGGACACATTACAGAAGAATGTTTAACAGAACCGTAAATTGTCCAGTATACTGCCTGGTGCTGGTTCTGCCAGCTGGCTCTCAAGGGCTCTTCTGGTCCTGTTCCCTGCCATCCTACAATTCTGTGTTTGTAGTTTGAAGAACATAATAGAACTCAATAACTGTCCAGGCCAAACAGCTTCCTTTAAATTGTAATGCTTTAAAAATGCAAAGAGGTTAAAGTCTAAGCCTCTTTGCTTTGAAGGTTTGAAAGTTGCCACCAGAAAAATCCCCAGATTCATATGGTACCAATTTCTAAGACATCTTCACTTTGAAATCAAAGGTAAGAAGGGAAGGCTTATGGTAAAAGAAAGGTCAAAGTTTACATGTCATACTAATTTCCCTTTGGGCACTCCTGTACTCCTGGGGTTTGGTGCTTTTGCCTAAACACCTTTCCATCTCCCCTGAGATGAATGAGACCTCACCATGGGAGAATGGGGTTCTTGTTTCATAGCCAAAGGAGACAAATATTTGACAGACTCACAGGAGTTATGTGTGGCAGCAAGGGACATACAGCAGTTACAGGAAAAAAGGTGAGGTGCTGAGAACACTGGCTGGGATGCCACATGCAAGATAAACATCACTAAGTTTTACATGGGCTTCAAAAAATATTCATGAAATAGCAGCTGTTAGATTCAAAGGCAGCATCTGATGAAAAAGATCTGTTGTCATGATATAAGTCTGATATTCAACCCCAGCTACACAAATACCCACAAGAGAACTCACCAAACAAAGAAGAAAGCAGAAATAAACAGGACAGAGAAGTGTGACAAAAGTATCAGTCTCTATGCATCAAAAAGTAAAATTCAAATAGATTATTTTTACAACAAAATAACATGATATAAGCCTCAAGGGAAAGTGAACAAAGATCAAAGAGCAAATAAGAGACAGGCAACATAAACAGGCATCCCCAGTATCTAGAAGTCAAAGAACGGCAGTATGCAACACCAGAGCATCTTAAAAGAGCTGTCATGTATTTGGGGAAAAACATCCTTTGTGCAAACTTGAAAAAAAGGAGTATTTACATTTAGGCAGCAAGACAATACTTTCTGTGCCTGAAAAAACTACCCTCTCTGGACTTTTTTATTATTTATTCTTCACACTCCTGTTTTGCTCCTATGTAAAAAGTACATTTTGTGTGTCTCCATTGCATGAACATCTAGCACAGGTAACAGTAAGGGCAGAATAATAAAAGACCAAACCATTAGCAAAAAATACAAAACTGACTCCACCAGAGTTCATGACAGACAAATCTAGGACATCCTCAAGATAAGGAACAAAATGACAGTGCTCAAAGACATTTTAAAAGAGAACTGCAACAGCTGGATAATCAATTGCTTTTACATAAAGTCTAAATCCAAGGTGAAGGTTTGGAACAGCAGCACTTAGTGTTTAATGATTTCCTTTTAAAAATGTTTTTAATTATGAGAGCAAATAATCTTGTTTTCCCCATTGCTTTTTCTTCTTTGCATGGGCTAAGGACCGCCAGGTCACTAGTCAGCCCCCAACCATCATCTGAGAAACCTAAAATGGCAGAATTAAATTTTCCTATTCTAAATTCCTAAATGTGCTGGTTTTGTTCCTTCTATTCTTTGTGCCATCGTGCAAACAGAAATACATCAGATAAGGAAAAAATAGCACACCTACCTTGCCTCCTTTCTCTTTCAACGCTGCCCTCCTTGCAGGCACAGTCACTGTACTCAGGGTTACTTTCCTCATGACAAATACCCACCAAACACTGCAAATATGCACTACAGTGTTCAAAACCTTTCGTCATACTGTTTGCTTTCATCTAATACACAGCTTTGGTTATTTCTATTTTTGGATTCACAAGATCTTCCTCCACTTCCAATACCCTTTTCCCTCCTGGCGTGCACTCCTGTTGACTCCAGTGGCCACACAGACTCCTAGTACCACAGGTGCTGCAGAACTAATATGAACAACTCATAGCAAGTTTTTGAAAAGTATTTTAATAATTCATAAACCATCACATTGAACTGACTGCTCTATCCATAAATAGCAAAGGCTGCTCATCACAAAAATATCACCTCTGGTTTAGAAAGTCCTTGAGCTGCAGGGTCCTGGAGCCCAGGAGGATGCATAAAGGACGAATTGCTGCCTCACAGAGCTTCCTGTGCGAGGCAGAGACCTGGCCCAGACCAGGACAGCCTTCTTGGAGTTTGTCATCTCCAGATGGAGCTTCCCACAGCAAAGAGATGTGGCCAGTTACTGAACAACTGCCTCATGAATTTCAAAGCTACACTGGCTATTTAACTTAAAAGTCTGGATAATGACCCAAATAAACGTTCTTGCCAAATCCTTTCCCTTTATGACTAAAATGCTGTCTGTTTTGCTTAAAAAGGTGACAAGTCTGTTTTTCTTTAGTTTTAAACTTGAAAATAAGAATCTAAATTCAATGTTATGCCTTTCCATAGGCATTACTAAAGCAATTGTCCACGAGCATTTTAAAAAACTATCTGTAATAGAGATATGTCTTATTTCTGATAGCAATCTATTTTTATGGGGTCCATGATAAGAAATTATACTGTTGCTAGCTAGAAAGGTAAAGCTAAAAACAAATGCTACATGAAAAACACAGTGAGTAGGTTGAAAAACCATAAAACAGCTTTGCAAATGAAGACAAGCAATCTAAGCTCATGCTTGGTAGGAAAGAGATGAGAAGTAATTAAGAAAAGAAGCTATATAGAGCAATATTCTTGAAAGTAGCAGATAAATTAAAAAAAAAAAAACAACAAAAAAAACAACAAACCAACCCTAAACCTCTTTAATTTTGCTAGAGAATTCATAGCTAGAAATATTGGTGAGGCTACCTAGAGTGAGAAGCATGATATCCAAATATAAGATGCTCAAAAGGAGAACCAGAATTAATGAAAGCTTCAGGAAAGGTGAAGCCCAGCCATGGCAGAATATGCCAATATATGGAAAACCTGGCAATTACTAAGTAGACAGACACAAAAGAAATTCAGAGACCTCTGTGGGAAATACAGTGTAAAGCTAATGTAGGGAGAATAATATCTAACATAAGCTACACCTCCTCTGCTTTTTTTTCTTGGACACACAAACACATACATGTGTATGTTCCAAAATAAATGCCTTAGAGGTATTTGTACCCCAGGAATCTGTCTGATGGAAGATTAGCTGTCATTATAGTAAAACAAGGAGATTGCAGTAAAATTGCTGCATAATTTGCCTCTATTTCTCTGGAAAGGATGGGGCAAGAGCTTGCAAATCTTGAAAGAAAGGCCATTGTCTTCTGCAAGAGCCACTGGAAGGTTGTAAGTAAAGCACATATAGTCTATTAATAGGGCAGGAAAATTACTGAGCAAGAGCACATAGTGATTTTTCAGAAGATTTTATTATCCACTCATTGGTGTATACACCACCCATTCTGGACATGCAGTGAAAAACCTGCTCCAGACAAATACCCCTTTGTTCATCTAACTAGGTATGTAAGGGTGAAAAAAGAACATTAGGACCTTGAAGAACTTCCAGACAGAAGACACCAAGGGCTGTAAAAGAGCATCCTGTGATGCACAAGTTCTCTCTCTCACCAGCCTGTAGTGGCATCATGCTTGATTAGACTTGCTAGAATTTCTCTTGCCTGTGAGGATCAGCACACAAAAAAAGCCTACAAGATGAAAATTCTGGTGATGGGACAAATGAGTGAACTTGGTGTCTGATCCCACCGAGGAAGTCACAAAGAAAGCTGGCATAAGTTAACAGAAAACATATAGATAAATTTCATGGAAAGTTTGTGCTGGGGTGTCAAGGCTGCTACTTGCAGATGCCTGTAAGACTTTACATCCTGGAGAGGAAATGTGCAGCTTTCTTTCCTAGAATGGTGTGCAAGACCTCACATGTGTGCAGCTCAGATAATCTCTAATGAACAGAGACTGTGATCGCTATTCTAAAGTAGTTATTCTTTTGACAGATGAAGATTACAGAGAACCTGAAAGCAAGTCTCTACAATCAGCAGGCTTGAGAAGGTTTAACAGAAAAATGAATGAGTCAGTCAGAAGCAGAGCACTTCCACATGACTAGCAGAAAGGGTTATAGCAGAACACACATGGAGGACCACTTGAAGAGAGTGAGGTGAAGCATGAAAACAAAGGTGTCATGCCTCCTAAGAGTCTTGTCATGTTATGGCAGAGAAAATAAAACCTTGGACACTTGGTAAAAAACTTGCACTTAAGCCAGGTGGATTTTGTATGTACAAATGCACACACAGTATCTGCATGAAAAATTACATATACAAGTTAGGAATTAAATGACTTTAGGAGTTATGTCTTTGCTCAGAGAGAAGCTACAGGATCAATGCAGAAATTCACAGGTACGATTCTGGACTTCTGGCACCTCATGTGTATGGGAAAATACAGCAGAGTTTTCTGATCTTTCCAATCTGTTTCTCCAGGAGCTAAAAACACTCTGACATGCTCAGTATGCCAGATATATTCAAGCAGCCACTGGAAAACTGAGCTTTTCAATAATAAGTCCTTCTTGACATTGATCCTCTAGTGAAGACATGTAGTGTGGGAAGAGACAGTGGACAGCTCTGAGATACCATTGGGAGTTCAGAGAGTGGAAGCAAGTAAATCTTTAGTGACTTATGGTTGGGCTTGGCATGGAGTTTTCAGGTGCTCCCAACTCAAAATGAGTCTTTGTGAGGACTCTGGCAAGAGTCAGCAACAAGTGCTCAGAATATGTAGGGTTTCAAGCTGTTTATTCCTTCCAGTGTAACTATCCCTAGCTCCCTCCTCATGTCGTAGAAAAGAAAATTTCCTTCCTCACTATCCATGTACTCCCAGTAACATGGAGTGCAAGATTTATGTTATCCAACCATCAAAAAAACCCCAAAAAACCCAAACAAAAACAAAATCCACAAAACCTACAAAAAACACCAACAAAAACACAAACACAAACAAACTAACTAACTAAAAAAAGAATTAAAATATCAGGCCACAAGAGAAATACCCAAGTACAAATTATCATATTACAGTAAATAGCACCTTTCTCCAGCAGTGGATCAAGAGAAATAAACACATCTGATCATTAAATCAAGCCACATGTGTCAGAATCAGGCTCTGAGTGATCAGTTTGCCATATGAAAAGCTGTCAACTTGAACAGGAATGACTATAAACAAGGCTGTTTTCCCCTGGGGGAAAAAAAAAAGGTGGTGAAATAAATGGTTTCAACACTACTTTTTTAAAAATACTGTAAAAACTGGATTTTAATGGAAACCATGAAGTTTTTCAGACTTGAGAGAGAATGAGCTTTCAGCAGTCTGGTTAATACAATTTGGTAACAATGTCATTTGGACAACATCATTACAGAATGCTTCACAATTAATTACATTCAAATAGCAGCTTCTATCCCCTGTGGAGAACGGGATTAATTGGGTCAGATGTAAATATGCATTTCATGGATCCTACTGAACACTTGCCCATCTCACCAATTTACCATGTAATTTGATACAACTGGTGTAGTATGCTCTGGAGATCCACAGGGCGAGCAGGGCTGCTGGTGAGAGTAGGAGTACACGGATACAGAGTGCTGCCATTCTCAGCCTGCATTATGCTTGGCTCTAACTGCTCAACCCCTTCACTCTCCTGTAGAAATAATAATTTATATTTACCAACACTGAAACCCTTTGCTGTTGAAAACGAGGCTTGGGACAGAACACAGGACTGACATGAAGCAGCACAACAAACCCCTGGCAATGATGGATTAGAAGCTGTTCCCTTCCCAGTGTCTTCACTTCCTCCATTGGAAAGAGGATCTGGCCATGACAGCAGTGAGAAACCCTGAGACCAAGGCATTATTGGGTCCTGACTGTGGGAAGAGTCAAGATAAACTACCTACAATGAAAGAACAAAGGAACTAATTTGGGGCAACCAAGTTGTGTACTGTCTAATCCTATATCTTGGGATTGTAATTGATTTTTACTCTCTTTCTGGAGTCTTGGGTAGGGACAGCTTAAGTTAAACATACTCCTTCTGAAGTCTACTTTCCTTATTATTTTTTATCATTAACATACATTTGAAAATTTTTTCACTGCCTTTTTTTTTTTTTCCCTGAAATGAGGTGGGACAGAACACATGCAATGAAAGAATCACCATTTTCTAAAATAATTTGGAAAAAAAAAGCTGGTGCCTGTGGCAGATAGTTCTTGAAAAGCTACCAAAACATCTTGATTTGCTGCTTTAAAGCTTCAAAAATAATCACACCATTTCCTGTCTCTTTCTAACTTCCTCTGCCCTATTTTCAGTTTGCACTCTCCCTTAGGTATAATAAGAAATAAGACATTTGCACCCAGCTGGAGAGTACCTTTCATGAGCTAGAAAACTGCAGAGTTCATTTTTGGTGTCTCTCCTGCTGCTCATGAGTAACTACCAGGACAAACTCACTCAACTGAAGTGCAAACTTCAGTCCTTAAGACTTGTCAGTTCAGAGCTGATCCTCTCAGCCACAGAGCGCTGGGTAGGTACAAGAGAGGACTCAGAGTTTCTAAAGCAAAGTTCCACTATTGAGCAAACAAGAAAAATCTTTATCCAGTACTCCTGACTTTTTCAGTCCTACCTGTCCCGTGTGGTACAGCACACAGTCACTTTATCACCCCAGACTGGAAATACTGTAATATTGCTGTTCTGTAGTTTATGTCCCAATTCCTATCTTATTTAACCACAAGGAATAATTCACTTAAGTATTTGCAAACTGGGAAGTGTGAGTCATTATACTGTATCATGTCGTGCTTGCTGCTTTGGTGCCATGCATGGTCCCTACAGTTTCCATATCTGTCCCCTATCCCATAAAGTATTCCTTGTTGTACCACTGACCAGTTCAGTGGGTATAAAGATTCATCATTCTGCAGCCTTACCTACTCCCCACTTCTCTGGTTTCCAACCTTTCTATACTAGCTGTGGTTTCCCTATTCTCAGTTTTGGTGTGTTTCTCTTTATTTTTGTTTGTTTGTTTACTGTGGTTTCTTTTTTGGTTTGGTTTGGAGATGTTTGTTTGGGGCTGTTTTCTCCTAGAAATTCTATATTTTTTTATCCTGATTTTGTTCTCCTGGTTTTTCTTCTACTCAGGTACCTGGACTCCACTGCTACAGCTTGTGCACTGGCCCTCTACTCACTTCAATTATTGTTTAGATATTTGAGACTTTACATGTGGAGATCTTTCTCAGGAACTGGTATGACATATTCCATAAATTATTCTGCCATTTATTACAGAATGTTTAATGGCTTTTATTTGGTTTTCAGAATTCTCTCCCTTGAAATGCAGCTATCCATTTTCTCTTCTGCTTCTTGGTTTGGGGTGAAAAATCCACTCCACATAGTCCATCATATTTTTGTGTCTGAGGCAATAAAACACACAAAACGCAGTAATTTGTTTAGAATTTTAACCTTCCTTGCTCCAATAAGGAAGGGAAACACTTCCATTTCACTTTCAATTACCCTTGTAAACAGGACACTGTGAAACCAAATTTTTTTTCTTCCACTGTTTCTTTATCTCTGCTTGCATTTCACTGAAAAAAAATCTACATTTCCCATAAGCTTAGTCTGTCTATCTGGTCATACTACTCTTATTAGAATATTTTTATCCATCCCTTGGATACTACCCCCATGGCTGAACTGCATTTTTCCTACAGGTTGCTTTTTCTTTGGGGACTCATGTCTCTAGATTTGTGCCTAGAGCTAGACTAAGGATTTATATCAAGACAATTTTCAAATATGAGATGATTTTTTTTTAATGTTAAAGTACATGTGGTATGTGCATTTTATAAACAATACAGATACTTCCACTCATATTAACTAGGGCCATTCCTAGACTATTTATGCTCACAATAAAAAGACAGGCAAGGACATTCAGATGAAGCCACAAAGTGACATAGCAACATGATGCGATGAATCGTGTCTATTGTTTAACTACAGCTAAATATTCACTGCTGTTGTATGTGGGACTATAACTTCAAGCCAAATGATCATTGTGGTGTATTTATCTTCTGCTGGATTTTTTTCTGCACAGTTACATTAAAGTACTAATGCAATTGCCCTGGAGGAATAAAAGAAACCACAGTGTCTTGAGGGTGTTTATCTACAGCAGAAGCTACATGCACTTTAATCCATTAAGTAAGCAAGATGAGAAAGAGATAGAGAGAGAGAGAGAGAGAGAGAAAAAGCCATTCAAACTCGAATTCCTATTTTTCACAATGAAGCTCATGTGTTTGAGCTTGCTCAGTGAGTACCAAAAATAGCTCAGCAAAAGGGCTTTCCTTGAGCACTTCCATTATTCACATGATGCGGCACCTTACATAACACGGAGCGCACACATCCTCCCGCCAAATGCGGTGCACACGGATGATAGCAGGCAAACATTCCCACCAGGGACAGCAGTGCCAAGTGCTTTAAAGGCAAAGTCAGGCTGAAGGCACTGATTTTTTTTTTAAGGGCAAGTCTGGAAAACCTTAGAAAATTATTTGGGACAAAGGAATTTCAGTATGATTAAAGTGATCATACTGATCATAAGAGAGGGACTATTAAAGCTGGTGTTACTCAATGCATATCTCTTCTCCTTTTGAAAGACAGAAATACTGTATTGTCTCAGTAACTTTGGGCACTTGTACTTGCTTCACCACTGGCAGCTCCATCCAAAGGCCAACAATTCTCTGGAGCATCCGACCAGGTGCTTCCAGCTTTCCTTAGAGTTACCCTTTGCTTCTGTAATCACTTAGTCCCCATCCCAGCTCTTTCACTTGAAAACACCACTTGTGCCTCCCTTTGCTAATCTGCATGCATATGAACCCACTTGGCTGCAACGTTGTTATTTGTGTTTCTCCTTGTTCCCTGCACAGGGGATTGTTGAATCTGTCACATCTTCCAGCGGCACAGTTTTTCATTCAGGATGTAATGTATTGGTTTTTACACTAATGGTCCCAAACTTAACCCCTAGTCTTGGTCACGGTGGTAACCATCACACATGTAATTTAGGAAGTCATCTTTTAAATGATGATGTGAATACTAGTGTGCTATGACTCATTTTGACTGCTGATCATATAATATAATAATTATTGTTTTCAAAAAGGGATGATTGAACCTGACTGAACAATTCTGCTTCCCTGAAAGCCCATCATTTTGAAAAATAAGAAATCATGTTTTATTATTAAAAATCATATTTTAAAATGAAGTTATTTTCTTTCAAGTGATCAGGCACCATAAAAATTTAGTTTTTAATATAATGAAACTTCACTACATCCTCAGTATCATTAGATTCCTGACTTCTGCAGCCTGTACTCTATCTATGTACTGTGATACACAAGAAATAGGCAACCATTTCTCTCAGCAATCAAGTATTGCTACTGATGGGTGTATTTAACTTGAGTAGAAAGACTACATGAACCTTCAGGACAAACTCTGAATGCTTCTTCCAACAGAAACTGTATTGGGAAGACAGAATGAAGCACTGATAACCTGAGGATTATAGGGATTTTGTGCATGTGGAAGATGCCAACAGGTCCTGATAAAGCTGTTTTTTCAAATGGTTCATCTGTAATACAATTTCTGGATGATCAACAATGCAACCCAGGTTTTTCCTAGAAAAACATTAACAATCTGATGTTTGATTTAAGAGATTTGATGGTCTCTTAAGATGTGTGCTTTATGCACTGCTCTGGGGGTTGCAGCACTACAAACAAGACTCAGCACAGACAATAACAAAAGCAGTGCCAGAGATACAGGCCTACAAAACTGAGAACAGGTATTTTCCTGTTCTGTAGATCAAGCTGCAAATTCAGGAGTCATGGCCAGGTGTGATTCAGCACCTTTTTTCTCTCCCTAGGTTAGCACTGAGCGATGCAGTATAGATACTCAACCACACTCCTACACTGTCTTCTTTTGACTACGACTTTTATGTTTGCACTCAAAATAAGTTTTGGTTTGGTGAGCAATATCTCAACAAGTCAAGTTCCCTGCTTGTTAGGCTGCTTGTGGCACCACAGGCTCTGTTCCTATGTTCTCCTCTGCACATAAACATCCTTCTCTTGAGCAGAAAAGTACTAAGCTGCAACCATGGTAGCATTGCTCCAGAAACCTCTGCCATGCTACATCTCCTCTGCTGACCTCTCAAGTGTGCATCACTTATGTGATGGGAGATCTCCAGGGGAAAACAATGCCAGAGCAGCTCTAGCTCTTAGGGCTCTGCAGCAAAAGCACTGCAGCGACACGGGCCCTCTGTGTACTGCCCTGGCTGCCTGCGTAATGCACAATGTTCTAAAGGAGAAGAGAGATTTCTGCAAGCTTCCCTAAAGTGGGGGATAAACACAACTTACAAACTTTAGCTGGACCAGCACTTTATGATTGGTGAGATATGCAGCACTGAGTACTTACTTGGACTGCTTTTGTAGTTGTATGGCATCAGCTTGTCAGTGGCAGCATACTAGTACTGTTCATATCTCCTGGAGAGACCCTCATTTTTAAATTTATATATTCAGTTTCTGTATATGTGTAAATATGATTATTTCCACAATAGAAAGTTTCCAAAAATTAAGGCTCTCTTCTGCTGTTTGATATTGTAGCTCTGAAAGTGAATGATTTATTGAATTGTAAACCCTCTATCTTAATTTTGCTGTGAAATATGAACTATGGGTTTTACTTTGATTTTGAAAGCTACTAATTCCTTTTGCAGTGTACAAAATTCATTGAAATCATCATCATCTTATAATAAAATGAATTTACAGAGTTTGATCAAAGTTAGAGGCCCTTTACATCTCAAGAGTGGCTCAAACAAAGTTTTTGTTCTGGGAAATCTAGTCCTGAAAGATTAAAATCACAGTCCCATTTTATTTAAATGAACACATTTCATTCCTCAGCTACTAGTATCAAGCAGTGAGCTGCACACTAAGCTCATTTCTTTCTCCATCATTGATTTTATTACCTCCAAAAATCACCCCTAATCTGGATGTATCAGCAGCTATCATATTGCTTCTGATCTGCTACATGTTACACTGTGTAAAAGACTTTAGCTTCATGGCTCTTCTCCAAGCAAATAGAAAGAAACCAAGGAAATACTTTTTTTCATTCACAGCTATTCATACTCCACTAAGCAGGGCCCAGGACATCACGATGAGGAAGGCTGCAGGTTGACAGCTCAGGAATAAATACCACAGCAATAAAAACGCATTTAGTTATACATACCACGTTCTGCTGGAATACGCTCGTCTGAAAGATGACACAATGTGGGATTTACTGTCTCAAGGCATTTCCTGTGGCCCTCTCCCCCCACCCCATTCACTCTACCTTTACACAGGACCAAGCTGCTAAATACACATGCACTTCCCTTAAGAGGTTTGGAAGAGGGGTGGCATAGCCCAGCCACGGTAAAACACAAGCGTTAGGATGGGCCATAAGAACGTACAACATGAAACTGCTGTTCATGCTGGGGACAGTACTGTGCATTTTGTGGGGACATTTAGCAAAGAGAATGCAAGAGACTACTAGTGATGCCATCAAAATGGTCCATTTTGCTAATTTATGACATCGTTACACATACTAAAACTCTCTTGCTTTCTCTTTCTCGCTACAGTTTTACCCTCAAACTTGAATTGCCGATCTGATTCACTGTCCCGTAAGCTGACGACTCTTTGCTCCGCAAGCCATTCATGCGCCGCACGGACTCAACGCTCTCATTCCCAACAGCCACAGTCTGTGCCTGTCCCCAGAGTGTCAGCATAGATAGCAGCAGCAAGAATGGGAATACCACAGTGAAGACACACACACACACAACAGGCAAAGAGAAGAATGGCTTGGTTAGAGAAGACTGTCATGCAAAACAATGAGAAAGACTTTCAAGGCAAAATAAACTGAGAAAACCGTGAGAGACAAAATCAAGTATAGAGATGCAGAAAATACCTCCTAAAGAAACTGCCTTAGTAACATTGTTTCCTATTTTGAAATTCATGCAACCAGATTCATAGGAATAAAGCAAGCCTATGTAAATGGTAGGTGTCTCTTACTTAGCTGTATATTTCCTTATATTTGATTATGTCATTATCTATTTTGCAAAGAATCTGTGCACTGCCTGGCTTAGGATAAACACAAATCTTCTGATTATTTGGTTTTAAATAACTTTCTTTTCACAGTCATGAAAATAATAGTTTTCGAAGCAGATGAATGGCCACTTCCATGGACCAAAATTTCATAAACTTGAGCAATGTCACTGGATACTGTTACTTACCAAGGATGGCTGCTTACCTACTTGTTCACCTCTAAAAAAGACATTGCATCCAAAAATGAGATTTCAGATGCCATACAGAAGCTTCTGCTGTGCCATGCTGGGTTTGAAAACAAAGGGTTCCAGTGGCAGTGCATGTGGCCTGTGTGCCAGTAGACAGGTGAGTATCTCTGCTCTCTCCTGTAATCTAATCTTCATTGGAATCTCAGTTCATCTGGCAATAATATTAAACTAGAGAACAGCACTGGATTTCTTCCCAGAGTGTCCATCAGATATTACATTAGCTACAGAACATTTATTAGACAGACCTGTCAAAACACAAATGCCCTGTGCCATTGTTTCCTGCCTCTTGTGAAGGAAACCATTACTTGTGGCTTCAAGCACTAGTGCAGCTTGAGCAAATATTTGCTTCACCAAGCAAATGTATATGTACACTTCATAGTTCCACATTCCCTAGACATGGGAATAATCATAACTCAAATAAAACTCAATTTAATGTTTACTCTTGTCTTCCCATTTACAGAAAAACAAACAAACAAAACAAACAACCCAGGACAGATGGACAGACTTCCTAAAACTATTTCTAGACTGGCACCTAGGTTACAATCCCCTCTTCTACATTTCAGTCACTGGCATAAAATTATGTGATAATGACACTCACAAAGAGGTCTTTTGCTAAAAATTTGAAGTTTGCATCAGTTGCAAACTGTGACAACACAGAATCCAGAGAGGAAATTCTCCTAATCCTTCTCCTTTTAAAAATGGCCATTTTTTCTGGTTTCAGCTGGGAAAGACACCAGTTGCTGGTGGTCTAAAGGTGAGGGAAGAACAGCCAATCATTGCAATGGGCTATCCTAGGGAATCTCCCATTTTAGCATAGCAAGCCAAGGCAGCACTAGAAAAGAAAGGTCTCAGGCATGCTCTGATGACAGCACATCTGCATAACCTTGTTCCTCTGTCTGTGTCATTGCACCCAACAGTTCCTTATCCACTGGTGGTGTCACACAGTAGCACAGTATTTGTAGTCCAGCTGCCTCAGCAAGTGCATGAAGAGAAACAAATTCTGGGTGACCAATTACTGACATTTGTTGATAACTTCATAAAGTGCAAATAAACCCAGCAGCCAATTATCAGCTCTTCATCAGGGAGCAAATCACTCAAAAAGAAAGTTTAGAAAAAGACTCTCCTGCAAGGGCAAGAATTGAGGTTAGAAATCAACTGCACATGAGCAGGGCTGTCAGGGCACATTCAGTCACCCCAGGTAAGGAGCAGCTGTACCTTGTTTTGTCTTCTTTGCCTTCTTCGAAGCCTCAGAAACTCTTTGTGCTGCCGTGAAACGAAGTTGACTGCTGCATATTCCAGCAAAGCAGCAAAGACAAAGAGAAGACACACAGCCATCCATATGTCAATAGCTTTTACATAGGAGACCTAGAAAGAAATAGGACACAGCATGTTACATCTCAAATTACTACGTCCTAAGCTGAAGATATTGAGGTGAAAAAATAAACACATTTTTGCGCAACACAAGTTCCATGAGGTGGGTTTTTCTTGTTCTGTGTTTTGATTTGTTAATTTATTGGCTGATAACAAAGACATAATTCAACTGTTAATGAATACGAGTGTCTCCAAAGAATGCACAAATGAGCCTTTAGGGAAAGATCAAGATTACTTTAACTTTATAGTCCCAATCAAAGTTTGGGAAAAAAAATGCAAGATATGATAAAATACCTACTGAAAAACAATTGCAGAAAGTTTAGAGGTTTCACCTTTTTAATTTTTTTATGAGCCAGTTACCATATTGCTTAATTAAACATATTTGGTATCCACAACCTCAAAGTAAACTCAGAGTATTCTATTGTGTGGGCTGATATAGCTTTACCAATTAAATATTCCATCCTAGTTCCTTGACCTTTACCCAACATCTCTATAAGAAAAATAAATCTTCATAGATGCTATCTATTAAAAATACCCAAATACCAGCTGCCTCTGTTCTAGTAAAAATCTATTCTGATTTGACTTGACTGGTCCACAATAAAATCAGATACGCTATAGCACTGCAATGTCACAAGATTTTTATCATATTACCCACAGTAGGACAAACAGTAGCCAATTAATGAGGTACACACTATGCATATCAAAGGTACATTCTCCATAGGTGTGTTTGGTCTCTGCCTTTCTTTGTAGTCTTGCAGTTTTTAAGCAGAGATCTGATGATTAGGTAACAGCAGGTTGTCTCTCTTGTTTATCAGGTATTACCTCCTGAGTGGAATTTCAATGATCTGACTTAATGTCTACAATGTACATGTGAACTAGTTGCATAAACTACTTTGACATAAATAAATCAAGGAATGGAGAAGAATGGGCATATCTAGGATGCAAGGCATTTGAACTGTTTTACATGTCTTCACTACAATGAGATTAATAACACCCAAATAGGGTTTCTTCTTCTTCATGTCTGTAAGGAGGAGCTTAGAACACCTCTGTAAGCAGAGGCACCCAGGGCTTTACTCAACTGTCTAAATAACAGCATCATAAATTGACACATTAGGTACCTAGCATCCACTTGCTAATTTGGAAGAACACAAATTTTCAATATCTCACATTAACCAGTCTCCTGGCGATGTCTCAGACACTCAAGGTCACCTCAGTTTGACAGAGACCCATGGTACCCTCATACATATGAATCAAGATAAGCAAAATGGACTGTACCTAAACCCTGAAATATTATAAACATTTGAATAATAACCTGCAGGCAAAACATTTCAATGCGGGCAAAACATAGTGGTCTGCAAAGGCAGCAGAAATGGATGCTGTTTTCTTCATACCCATGTTTAAGAGACCATATCTCCACCTTGGAAAACTCCACCTCTACCCTTCGCATACTATTCAATATGACCTCAATCTTCTGGCTGGACACCCATTCCATGATGGAAGGAATCACACCTCTATCAGTGGGTTTTGCTCCTATTTGCCATGTGCATAAAGAGCATCATTTTTCAAAGTCCATAGAAGATCTTTTGTAATGTCAAATGGAATACACTGCACTATGTGCTTCAGCAAGCAATATAAGCAGAGGAAATGGCATTTAAAGCACAACAGAAAGGATACAGAGCTTCATCCTGCAGATCCTGAACACAGAGAAGCACATTTTAGAGGAGCCAAGCACTGTTATTCAGCCTGCATCAGAGGAACATGCTTTTCAGCAGCAATAGTGCAGCTCCACATTGCGATGCCCACCACACAGCTTGCATTTTAGCTCACATGTGGCAGGCTGAGGTGACACCACAAATCTGTGCCTTTCAATCAGATACACAGCAGGTATGTAGTTCACTCTCCCACGCATAAAAAATTGGACAAGTTACATCTTTACTGAGCAGCTGTGAAAAAACCAGAGAAAACTCAACAATGTCCCAGACGCTCTGTGCCACAGGCTGAGGACCAGTAGGAATCGAGTCACTGTAATTTGTGTAAAATGCAGCTGAGATTAAATTGTTTGTTGCTTTCCTTGAAGGGGCAGCTTGTTTCCTTTACAAATGCCCTTAGGAAATGTATTAGACATGAATAAACAGCTGGACTATGCTGTCAGAGACAGCACAATGCAGGGAGCTGAAGTCAGAATAATCAGCATTTCTGACTGTGCAAATCCTGTCCTGGTGGGCCTAAAGCAGGGGAGGCAAAATGATAAAGGAATCCCTGAGTTAGCCATCCTGCCACTTACACTGTGCTACCATAAATGGCATCCACATATCTGCTGAGCCAGCTGGATTATTTTAACTCCAGCCCAGAGGGCTGGAATCAGAGAACCACAATATCCTTGGCGGATTCGTAGCTTGTCCTATTGTTTGGCTGGAGTCACACCATGGCACAGCTTTAAATGAGAAAACAGATAGCAATTGCTTCCAGAACCATATTGAAAATAAATAAATAAATGGTAAAATCCTGCAATGAGTAAAAGCTGACACCTTTGTTTTCAAAAAAATTTATGCAGTTTATGAATTTTCAGTATATACAGAATTGTGCTGCTCAAAGCCTAAAACATACAGAATTTTCTGAGATGCTCATAGAAGCTGGAGTCTGCAAAACTGAGTAAATCATGATAGACTAGACACATCCATTGCTCAGGCAGGTTATTCCATCAAACTCAAAACCAATGTTATCAGCTAGGGGGTTTTCTGCCAAATCATAGTATAGCATGAAAACTTAAATGTTTTTTCAACTTAAAGGCTTATAGCATCTTCTTTGATAAGGACTCATCAAACAGTAATGTATCTCCAGCTTCCTAAACTACCATGTCCATGCTTCATGCTCCATAGTCACTGCAGGGTACATGTAGGACAGTACAGACTGACTTTTTGTTGAAGGTTTCTTCTCACCTGACTTAAAAAGCACTATGTACATGTGGGGATTTTTTTCAATTAATGCTAAGAATCAAGCAACTTAAGGACAAAATTCTTCTAAGTGGAACATAGATGTCTGCATTATAGTCAAATAAACTGTACCCTAAAAATGCCAGTCTCTCCTTTTTGACCAAGACTGGAGTTTTGGAATGCTATTTCAGGTATACATGTATGTTTGATATACACTAACTTTGGCTAGAAAAAGCCTATGAATTATCTCTGTTAGCCAGTACCTTTATGTAATAATGATCAGAGCAGAGCAGAATAACAGAAATGAGCCCATATGAGCCTTGTGTAATAGAGACTGTTACCTAAGTATTTGCCACCTTTCCCATAATTTCACTTGCATCACAGAATGAAGCAACAATACACATTCCAAGTGGACATTATTAAGCTAGCATGTATAAAATAAAAAATAAGTGGGCCTGTTTTACAAAGGTAGACCTTGAAAAACTTCCTCTGAAAAGCCTGTCACACCAACAGCACACTGGCTGCATTTACTATTAAATACTTTTAGAAGTGGATACTTGGAAATTTACCTTGCTCAGTATTATCATGTTCAGAAAGCTCAATAAGATTTTCTTGTCCTTTTCCTTCTTTAAATAGCTGCTCCATTTTTTACTGCATGTTGCCAAGCTTCCTCCCTAATGCTGCTTGGGAAGAGGGGATTTAATGGCTCCCACCAATAAAACTATAAATTATATCAATTATTCAGATGCTTTGTAAATGTTTTAGGGTCAGCTATTGAGGGAACTTCTTCAGAATTAAAGCTGTCTGCATCAGAGCCAAGTATGGTAGGCTAAGTATAGTAAATGTGACAAAGCTACTTCTTTCCCTTCATAATTTTCCTCATTTGTTATTTGGCCATACCCACTGTATAAAAAAAGACCAGTTTGTTCTCCATAGAGCACTGCTGTAGCATCAGTGACCCCACTGAAGTTCCTGGAAATGGAAGTAGAAGGAGAATTGCACTGTGAAGGACTTGCAGGGATTAAACCTTCCACTTCTCAAACCCTTTTTGTTTTGTCACCATGACTCTCCCACAGCTCCCAAGCCCCTTTCAGCACATTGCTGTGTGTCATGGCCAGAATGAAGAATGTTTTTGTAGAGAGAATCCAGGGGAAAACCTGGTCATGGGTCCTGCAGCTATGCAGCTGGCATTTGTTGACATTTTTGAATCAACCCAAATGTGAGCTCTGTTTTTGCTACAATGCCAGTCTCATGAGAATCTAGACAACTGCTTTAAATCTCTGATTCTGTCAAACAAGTATAAAATGGAAATAAAGATACATCCATCCACTCCCAGCTTTTTGCACTGTGAAAATAATATGCAGTGAAAGGTAACTCAGTTTGTGTTAAAAAACATATATTCACTTAGTTTGGTAGGTAGAATATTATGAAAAATCAGTTTTTACTCATGATATGAAGCCACAAATCTCTGTTTTTACACAATGCCATATCCTAGACAAGGTTTTTAAAGAATAAAATTTTCAGCTACCATGGAATCTTAGTTACTTTAAATAAAAAGTGAGCAATTTTCAAAACAAAACAAGAAACAAGCAAGAAATATTTAATTTAAAAAGGGTGAAAAAAATTCTACTACCTTCCCTCTATTATTCAGATTCCATATGAAAGTAACCACCTAGCTCAGCAGGGATTCACAAGTTGTTCCAGCCACCCAAAATTGCCTTTTTTTTAGTGAATAAACTATTCATCCAAAAATTTTTGCTCTATTTCTGTTGCTGGTTCTGCCAAGTCATGAGATGCTAAACCTCCCACTCACTGCTGATGCAGAAATAAATGCTGACTGCATTCAAGCCAGGAAATGTATGGGAAACATTTATGGCTTGTTTTTCCTTCAAAGATAAAGGCAGATTTTCTTCAAGTCTTTGAAG
Organism: Parus major; assembly: GCF_001522545.3. Taxonomy (NCBI): domain Eukaryota; kingdom Metazoa; phylum Chordata; class Aves; order Passeriformes; family Paridae; genus Parus; species Parus major. Next base: position 17,327,692 of record NC_031768.1, read on the forward strand.
AAGATCAGCGAATTAAGGTATTTCCAAAGATGTTCAGGGAGCCCCCTGGGCAGGGGCCAGAAGAAGTGATCACAGGCATGTATAAAAATTCAGTAGTTGGGTTAATGGCTATTTTTGTTGTGCTAACCAGGCCAAGATGCCAAAAATACAGGCCTGGTTTGTGAGTGGTCACAGCTACCTCTGTGCCAGTTCCATCTCACTCCCACTGAAGAGACAAAACAAGCTGCTCCCCAACTTCAGAGTGGGGCTGGACCCCAAGAAACTGCAGGAATTATCCAACACTCTGCAGGACATGGCTAACACCTGGGTCAGATGACACAGGACTATGTTATAGTACATCCTGCTGGATGTCAAAAAGGGAGGACAGAGACTGACATTTCTTTAAGTTATCTAACTATATTCTATATGAAACATTAAAAAAAAAATTAAAAAAAAGAGTAAACTTGTCTTCCAGGTAAAGCCACTTTAGAAAAGCAATAAAATACTTCCTTTTAGCATGGGCAATGTCTATTGACACATTTTGATCTTCTCAAAAGGTGTATTTCCACCTTTGAAAAACGTAATACCATGAATACAAAATCAGTTAGCAGACTGGTGAAGTAAATACTGCTTGGGGTTTTCTCCCAAGGCCATATGAAGTATTGGCATCCTCATCATGTGTCATTTTGTGCATTCATATGCTGCAGTTGCCTTGTATTTCCTGTTCCTGACAATTCATTCTTTCTGTACAGTAAATTTAAGACAGGATGTAGCACTTCCACTTCTTCCTGCTTGAGCAGGGAGCTTGGACCAGATGACCCACTGTGGCCTCTTCCAATCTTACCCATTTTGTGATTCTGTGATTCAGAAGCCCTCAACTTCTCTAAAAATAGTATGACTATTTTGCAGACAAAAAGAAAAGAAGCCTGAGTGATAGTTTAAGGCACTTTTTCTAAAGGCAGGTTACAGCTGAAAAAACAAAGGCTTGTGATTTGGACAGATAATGGTGCTGTGCTCAGCTTGGGAGCAAACTGTGAGATTTTCTTGTGCTCTGATGATGCAGGAACAGGCTGACCTCTGCCACTGAGCACCAAGTAACACTAATTGAAATTATAACCGGGGTCAAAAGCCCATTTTTACACATTGATAGTCAACTGCATGTTGTAACACTTCTAAGGTGACAATAGTGTCTGGAAATGTCTCGTCTCTCAGGAGTTCAAGCCTAGCTCAGATCACTGCAAAAATAGTCAAGAAGGTATAGAAGTAAAATGCTAAATTATTTGGCACCTGGAGGTTCTGGTGGCCCCACCCATGCGTTGAGTTCATGCACCGTAAACTGTGGTAGAGTGGAACTAGGATTGAACAGAGCCTTAGACCCCTGTGGAAACAGATTGAAACTATAGAGAAAAGAGAGGGAAATTTCTTCTGCTTATTATTTATTGACTTTGGCATGCACCAGGGCACTGCTGACTTTTCTCATTGCCCTAAAAAATGCTGGGAAAGAGCAGGCTGGGGACACCACCTCTCCCACCAGCTCAGACACATCTTTAACACTATGTGTAAATACCAATTTGTGGTTCTTGCAACTCTCCAGCCTGGTTGCCTTGCTCTGCCTTCTTGGTGAAAAGATTAAAGCTGAGCTGGCCAACAGGTGCATGATCTGCAGTAGTGTTGGAGACAAAGAGGCACCTCACGCCACCCAATGCCATGGGCAGAGGCAGTACATGGTCAGAACATGGTCAGAACATGGTCAGAAGATGGTCAGTACATGGTCAGAACATGGTCAGTATATGGTCAGTACATGGTCAGACCTCAGAGAGGACAGTAACACCCACAGTCTCTCCTTGAGTTGTCACAGGAATAAACCTGCAACATCAAACATCAGCTTCTCATCACTTGTATTCTGCACATCTCTGCTCTTTTCCTTGGTCTCGCTTTGTATGTTTAGTCTTCTTTTGTCTTTCACTAATTGGTCTTGAATAAGCACTTACTTACATTTGATTAAGTATTGTTTTTCCTCTTGAAAACCAACCAGCCTTCCAATAAAGCTTTCTATAGTCAAAGGGAGAAGAAATATTCCTGCCCCACAAAAACCTTAGGAATCTCTGTGCTCACACAGCCCCCACAGATTACTACAGCCCTACCATGTCAGCATATCTCTGGGCTCTTCATTTGTAAATAAAGCAGGCTCATATTGGCAGAAATAAAATAAATAATACAGATATTTGTGATGTTTCTTGTGTATGAACCAAAGAAGGTAATCCACAGATTGGTGCAGCCATGGTGATCAGTTTACAAAAGTGACAAATAAGGATTGATGTCTGCTACAAGGAAGCAACTTCTTATTGCTAAGTAATTGAAAGACATTTATCACATAGAAACACCCCCACACATGAGCTGAGCTCAGTGCAAATTGGGAATTATATGTGGCTGCATTAAGACACGGGTAAAAACATATCCTGTCAGCCCTTGCAGAGAGATTACAATGTCAGTCTTACAATTATTTTCGTTTACAATGAAAAGATTTTGGTTCTTCTTTCCCAGTGAAATCAACATAAAATATTTCTTTAATGTCATTAAATGCTCTCTTGAATATCTGGACTCTAAGTGGTAATTTTTTCATCAGATGAGAGCCTGGATAAAAATAATCATTAAGAATAAAAAACTGAGAAAGATTGCATGTTTGCTAGCAACAACCACCAGCCTGGTCTTTGAACAATGTCATTAAATTCATACAGAGAGTCAAATGCTGATATTGACCAAAGAAGTATTTATATTTATGATTCACTTGAAGTCAGAATTCAGCGCGGTATATATTTGAGCACAGCCAGAGTGCCTACTTCTGTAAGGCCAGCTTTCCTGCTGTGATCATGCTTTTCTGATTATTTTTTTTTTTTTGTTAACTCAGCTTTAGAAAACTCTTTTTGTTTGTAGATCCAAAAGTTCTTCAGTTGCCTCAGGTGAAAAGTAATCTTCATTCAGCAACAGCCATGCAGGTTCAGTTATTACCTCTGCCATCCAGTTAGGAAGAATTGCACCAAATTGCATTATTCACTGACCTTTGAAGAGTTAACTGACTCAGTGCATGACTGTTATCAAATAACCAGTCAGGATTCTGTTTTTGTAGCAATAGGAACAAATCTCTTCTGAGTAAAGTAGGTAAGGATCACAGAAGTGGAGTATGGCAGGGTAGCTACCATGATCAATACTAAGAACATGTGCACCTATGCTTACATGTTCAGGTATTATTTCTTCATTGGATAGCGTAAAAATTGTGTTAAATTTCACATGACTTCAGAACATTCTATAACATCTTCTCTGTGCTGCATTTCCTGTTGCAGTCACAACTAAGTGAACCACTAAAAGTGATCCAATCCACTGAACCAAACAACTAAAACCTAAAATTATAAAAGCATGCCTAGGACAATATAGCTTTTTTCTCACACTATTGGTCTCTTGTTTGTGAAAAGAGTTAATTTTCTAATTCTTCTCTAAGATTATACTCCTAATTCTGGATTTCCTAGGATTTTCAGCAACGTAGTCTGGTGGGAAAAGGCATTTGTTTATTTTTTATGAGTGCCAGTCTCTCTAGATTAGTGGTGGGTAAATCACTGTAAACCTTTGGACAGAGAAAATTGCCTTATCAATAACAAATATCAGACTAAAAAAACTGAGAATGGGATGGGTAATTACATTACTCAGTAACACCATATGTTTCTTTCTTGACTATCACTTGATCAGTTACTTACTATTACTGAGCCACTTATCATTTTTATCTTAGCATATCTTCTGGCTCTGGATTCTAAATTTTTTATTTCATCTGATTAAACTGGAAGGGGAAAAATGTTTTATATTTGGATAATTTAAGCAATTTGTAACTGACAATAATGGTATAATAAATGGATCTGAACATACAGTCCATGAAAATTTTATCTTTTATCTTCTTATATTTCTTGTCTATCTTTGAAAGAAAAATCAAAATGAAAAATAAAAACATCTGCAAAAACAGATCTTGAAGCTGAGCTGATGTCAAAGAAAACATAAGTTCTGGCAGGATAACATGGTCCAATTCCAATTGTAAGTGAGTGTGTAGATGAATTGTGAGTGAATCACATTTCATCTACAGTCAAGCACTTAAGGAAATGCAGAATTGAAAGAGGATGTACAATGGGAATAATAGAATATGGCAAAGGTGAGAATGTACGTTGAAAGAAATTGATGGTTTGAATATTAATAAACATAAAGAAAGAAAATGGGATAAAGAGGGCAGGTTAGAGGAAAGGAAATGGAATTCAAATAAAGGGGAATGAACATCAGCATTTAACAAGATTCATGCAAAGATCTCTTTCTTACATTTAACTGAATCAGTTTCCATATTCTAGAGGGATCAGCGCTGCCACATTAATGTAAATGTACCTATCACACACCCAAATTAGCTGGAGCTTGTAGGCTCAGGACTTGGGACCAACACTGCCTGTGGTGAAACACAGGTTGCATGCTCAGACCTGCTTTTCACCTCACTTGGGATGGTGGAGAAAGATGAAGGATCCATACTTTCCCGAGGACTCTTCCAGCCAAGGACCTGCCTGACCCACCCTTGGGTCCCACTAACCAGCTAAAGACCATCAACCTGCAGCACCTCTTTTGAGAAAACTCTTGGCCTGAGGACTCCTGGAGCACCAGGCTTTGTGCTTTGCAAACCTGCACAGTTTGAAACTACTGGCATGTAACTCCTTCCCTGTTTTTTCACGTTCTCTGAAGAGTAATGATCTTTTCATCCTCTTTTCTGTAGTACTTTCTAATCAAGATATCCCTGTCCTTTCCAGCCAGAGATGTCTGACCAATTGACATTGTTAAGTAAATTATGCTTTCAATGCCTTTGTGGAAGACCAGCCCCGGAAAAAACAAAAGGCAGGAAAAACCTGTGGAGGAATACATTAACACAGGTTCCCTTTTGTGTTCATGTGGAACCAGCAGGAACACCTGCAAGGACTCACAAGGCTGCTTAAACACAGAAGAGACAGAGTCACCTTTCATACAGATTTTGATCTGTCTCTTATACACATCTAGAACCAGCAGGAACACCTGCAAGGACTCACAAGGCTGCTTAAACACAGAAGAGACAGAGTCACCTTTCATACAGATTTTGATAATTGTAATAACTTGGTGACAGGCTGCTGCACAATTGTCTCCTTGGCAATTCAAAAGACAAAAAAAAAACTCTAGAGAAAAAAAAAAAATTATGAAAATTACAATTTTTCAAAAAGAAAATTTAGAGTAAAAATTGATTGTCCTGGATCCTGAACCTTTCTTTCCAAGCAGAGTCTTATACTAAGGTTTTGTTCGCAGCTATCATGTTTCTCACATAATTTCATTTTCACCTGAACTATAAATCCAAGAACTTTCTGAATCATACTGTGATGTTAAACTGTCTCCAGGACTCTTACACCAAGATCTTTGTTCAAAACATTGTCATCACACATTTCACTCAGGCTGAATGAAATGATTTTTAGTCACAATAGCAAGGAACATAGTGCAAATATATAATCAAAGCAATAACTAAGAACACCATTGCTTCTCACTGAAGGATGTTTGTGCAGAAGCCTTTTAGCTATGCAGTCTCATGTATGGAGCACATCTATATTCCCTTCTCAAGTTAACTTTGAGCCAAAGTACTGGACTTCCATAACAGGAAAATTGTTTTCTAAAGTTTATTTGATCGCTTAGCCTGACGGCCAATGTTTATAAACTGCTCTTTTTTTCCTTATCCCTTTTCTAAAGCCATGGTGGATATATTTGTTCTGTAGTCTGCAGCTGTAGTTAAAGCAGGCAGAGACTCTCCAGGGAACTGCACACCACTGAGCACCAGCAGCACCCACAACACTCAGCACCAGTGACAGAAGCAGTCTGGAGTACAGATGGAGAGCTCTTTGAAGGAACCTCTCAGAAAGACTGCTGGATGGCCCTCAAGGCTCAAAGCACTGCAGCATACGAGAATGGTTTTCATGCCAGTCTGATACCACATGCTCAAGGCTTGTTGAACTTTCTTGCTCCATGGCAAGCAAAATCCTGCTGCCAGAATGACTTCATGATACTGGCAGATGAATGTTCACCTTATGAAAAGGCTGGAGACAACCAGGAGGCAGCTAACAATCCTGGAGGGAGCGACTGAGGATATCACCACTGCTCAGTGAAGATTCACAGGGAAGATTGCTCATCTGTCCAGGAAGTAAGGACCAGATAACTTCTGGTTTTCTTATTTCTATTTGCAAATGCTACAAGAATGGCTTTATAATTGATGATATAGTCCTTTACTTCCCTGTGCGTGTGTTTGTGTGTGTGTGTGTTCCCAGTTTGTGTCATACACTGTGTCTGTAAAACAGTAAATGGATGAGGCTGAACCACCTACAAGGAGGAGAAACTTCTGCATCCTTGGGGAACTGCTAATCCAGCTCAAACAGAGAAGGTTCAAAAGCCTTAATGATATAGAGAAACTGTACTGAGAAACTCTCAGAGATGATGGTCAGAATAATTTCCTGAAAGCCCAGAGGGGACCAAACTGAGTTTTCTGCCACTTAAAATCATTGGGATGGCTGTAATTGAGGACACAGTAGGTGGGAGGAGAGCTGTGCATGAACTTTTGCACTCCTCCTTAGTCTTATGTAGTTGCTCTGACTTTTGTTCACTTTAAAAAAAAAATAATAAAAAATTAACTTTTCTTGTTTTATTCATGTTCTGATGAAACACGGGTAACTTTTAAGTTCATCTAAAACTTTTAATCCCTTGTGGCATCTCATTGTGAGAAGAAGATAAAGACACATCCACTTCAAAGCTCTGGGTTGGGATTGTCCCCCTGCAAAGGCTGTTTTCTGCTGTCCCTCCCATCGTGGGGACAGCTGGCACAGCCACTGCACGAGCCCAAGCTCCCCATGGGCACAGCACATGTCAGAGGTGGGAGAGGAAGGGAAAAATGGAACAGCTTTTCTGACTCTCAGGCAATTCTGGCATGCTCAGCTGACTCGTGTAACTTAAAAGAAGCTGCGAAACCAAGTCAGCCTACGCAAGAGAAGAAAACAGCCTATATATAAATAACAACCTATATAGCTTTCCCCCTGTCAGTTCCATAAGTAGCTGGAGAAGAACAAAGCTTTGAAATGAGTCATGTTACCCCCCACCCCACCCCCAGTCTCTCTCACTCTCTCTCTCAAAGTTCTAACAAAGCTCAGAAAACACATTGGTCAGAATTCTAAGTCATGAAGATCAGGGTGGTCAAACGACAACTCTTCCAGGAGATTTTAATGAACTGCCTAATTCTATCTGCATAATTGGAAATGAACATTTATCTTTACTGAATAATTCTGTGGGCATTTGCCTTACTGGTAGATCTAGGCTAATAGTAGCTCACCACCAGGTTTCTTTCCAGCACTAAATATTCTTACAACATTGGTCTGTTCCTGCTACTAACTTAAATGTAGGAATTCACACCTACATAATTTATATCAACATGGTTATTAAAACCTCCATTTTCATTATTACTTAGCACATATTATACAGATTTTACTCCTTTTACATCAAAAGAAGAGTCTGCTGGTCCTGTACAGAAGCCTGGATTGTATTGCCTTGTTACCAGTATTCACGTTCAGTGAAAATAAACAAATATTTTCAAAAATCCTACCTCTTAATAACTCTAACCCCACTAGCAAGTTTCTTAGGAGAGTCACACGTGGCTAAAAATACAAAGGGACACACTTCATATTATATTTCAGATCTCTCTTCCAGTTTGATAAGTTATTAATAGAAGTCAGAAATTTCAGTTACACTTTCTCCATCAGTATTTAGAGCTGTGGGGAAGAACTTGCCTGGCTGGTGAACCCTGCTATATGTTACTCACATGAACTGACATTTAATCACTTCCAGTTGTGGTGGAGATAGAAAATAAAACAAACAAAAGGAAATTAGAGAACAGTTTTGCATGGAACATCGCAAGTTAGCAGAGAGTAGATTGCATCTAATAAGACTCAAAGACTAGAGAGTATTTCAAATGACAAGTATTTCTAAAAAAGGAGTATTTTTGCCTCTTGCCTCTGAAAGATCTTAATGACAAGTCTTAAAGAAGCTAATCCACGTGCTTCTCAATGAATGTGTGCAATGTAGGGAAATATTCTCAGCTCCATTTTACAAATAGGGAAATTAAGGTGTATATATGGTAAGTACATATATGGTAAGTACATTGCCCAGGTTTCCAGGAGGAGCCAGTGGAAGAGCTCTGAATGAAATTTTAATCCATGTTTTAGAGTTCAGATCATCCTTCCCAAGTCCACATTGCTGACTGTTCCACAGAACAATCTAAACCACAAGAATTTTCTTGAGGAGACTGCATCCCCAAGATTCTACAAATGGCATTTTGCAAAAAATGCATATCTGTATCACTGTCAGACACATCAGGAGGAGAACAGGAGACAGGCAGGGAAAAAGTGTGCAATAATAGTGCCCACACCTTCTTGGCTGTTGCTGTCAGCTCAGTTTTGGACATAATAAAAAGCAGTGAAGAGAAATTAAAACAGATTTAGGTTTTTTCAGGGTAGGCCATACTCAGGGGTAAGGTGAGGGGAGGGCAAGGGAGATGTTCCAGCATGTGCAGCTGCAAGGGAGATTTTTGCTTAAGTTGTCAATACAATGTTTATTTTGTAAACATATTTGTCAGTTTTGCAGCACTTACTCTGCCTAAAGCCTACCTTGAACGTAATGTTATTTCAGCAGCCATGACTTTGATTGATTGCATATCAGGAAGCTTAAGTGCAGCAAACTCCTACACAAAAATACTTTAAAGTAGGGAAAATAAAATGTAAAGGTTGCTTTTTTAACATGCTTTGTGTGCCAGAGCGGCCCAGCCCCAGTCTGAATTGTGAGGGCAGAAAGGAGGAAGGGCATCACACCAGCCAGTCCTACTCACACAGGACGTGTCCTAGGTACAAATTACCTTAAGTGGTGGTAAGGTGGGAGGGGAGCAAAGGAACAGAACTGGCAGAGCTTCCTGTTTCTAACAAACCCACATCTGTTTAACATCCCCAGCTGCCAACTAACTGCAGAAGAGCTCAGAAAAAGCCACAAGCAGGGCCTGCTTCTCCAACAAATAGGCTCACTACATTCCTTTTCATGCACATCCCATCAAAATCCATCAGTGCCATTCAGCCAATATTAATATGCTTTTACCAGAGGAAGGGGTGCACAAAGCATCCTCAAGCAAAAGCTTCTTATCCTTAGTGAATACTGTCAGAGCTGCCTTGCACGTTTGGCAGCAGCCATTCCTGCACAGAATTGTCTTCACAGAGCTCTTGGGAAGCTCTCTGCATTCTTATCTGAGGGCTGTTATTTTTTGAGTACTCCTCAATGTATCTTTGGAAAGGCTGGAAGTCAACATTCCTCTTGGCACTGGTGTTGCCACACAGCAGGTGCATTGGCACTGGTTTTCCATTGCTACAATAAAACCTCACAATCTCTTTCCTGAGGAAAATAACCCATTTTTACAGGGCAGGTAAGTTCTCATGACTGCATTAGGTCCAATGGCCTTAAAGTAGATTGCTGTATCATAGTATGCTCTTCCTTTCAACTTGACTCAAGCCATGTTCCCCTCTTGGCCTTAACAATCCAGTTCTTGTAAGTATTTACTCTTTTCTTTTTCACCCAGTAGCTGTACAAAGAGATAAAAATTAACTGGAGGGGAGTGTTTATTTCATCTTTCCTCTCTATCCAGTCCCTTTGATCACAGGTACAGAAAAGATCTAAGTGCTTAAGCCCAAACACTTTGTCCTTGTTCAGCTGCTGCTTAACTCTGGAGATAAATTCAGTAGGTCCTGCACTGTCTAACTTCAATATTTTCTGAGCAGCTGAGTTCTGCTCATTTCCAGAATTCCCCCTTCTACGTGCAGGGAGGTATCTAGCTCTAACCTGGGTCACACATGATTTGGGAGCTAGAATAAAAGCATTGTAAGGACTGTGCACAGGAGTCTATTCAGAGTCCACAAGTAAGCACATATGGACAGTCTTGGGTCCTTTAAAGAAATGCCACAGTAACTGGGGGAATAGTGAAACAAAATTGTGCCAGTCTTTCTGTTGGAAGGTTTGTGGTACTGACACTCATTAATGAAGAGGGAAACACACCTAAGTGCTTTTTCAAGCCTGATAGGATGTTAGTGCATCTCTTCTACCTCCCACAATATGAATAGTAGCCCACAAGCAAGGATGGGAAGAGAAGGGGTTTTAAAGCACAAAGAGGAACTGTTCTGCTGCACAGAAAAAAAAGCAAAATTCTTGAATTTTGTTTCAATGAGGAGGAGAAAAAGAGCTACACTTTAGTTGGCTCTTGTATATTGTCACTCACTGGCTAGAATGAAGAAGAAGTTTATTTCATTGGTAAGTTATTTGCTCTCTGTTCAAGCTGCTGTCCGAGGAACGGCCCTCAGCTATGTGAATGATGGGGGGCAGGATTCAGCTCACCATTTGAATAGATAGGGAGCTCCAGGGGAGACTTTAACACATCAGCTTTAGCTGTTGATTGGCCATAGGGATGAATTGGCTCTCTGGAACTATCCATTTCTACCCAGTGAAGAGGGAATTATGATCAAGAATACCTGCTGGCCAAATCGATTTGAGAAACCAGGTCATGCATTCAAAGGGAGAGGAAGGGGAGGATAGAAATATAGGGGAGAAGAACCCAATTAAATTAACTTGGGGTTCAGTTCAGAAACTACAAAGCCATAGAGTTCCCTGAATCATTCTACCCCTCCTTTCTGCTGTGAACAGTCTTTTAATTGGAAAAGAGGTTCTCATTTTTTATACTGGTTTGTCTATAGATCTCCAAGACTTAACAGAGATAAACATTATTAAAACACATTTTGGAAAAGCTTTTCAATGCTGCCATTTATTTTAAATATTATTGTTTAATCACTGATTTCCCTCTGGTAATTATGCTATCTTTAGGCTTTGGAGTTTTTTAATTGGTGTTTTCCTGTGGCTTGGGTGTGATTCCTGCAGAAGCCTTGTAATAACCAAATAACTAGGACAGTCTAATCTAATAATTTGTGCATGCATATGATGTTCAGGGGGATTATTAAAGTTATTTTCTCACTAAAATGTTATCAGCTTAGAAAGCTGAGCTGTTCCAGGCCGATGGCTTTTTATTGCAAAAATGTTTAATACTGTTGTATGCACCAGACTGCAGTTGCACACGTTAATGTCATTTATTCCATTGATTTTGCCTTTTGAAAGGAGCCTTGCTGGTCCCTATTTTTGCTTAAAAATATCCTAACAACCTAACCAATTTTGTTCAAATGGCAATTTTTTTCTGAAACTGAAACTGGAGTATTTGTTTAGAATAAAAGTGTTGGATAAGCTTTAGTTTGACAGGACTTGTTATTAGCTTAGGACATGAAGCCTTGAGAATTTCTTCTGCTATAATAGCATTTTATTTCAGGCCCCCAGCACAACTAATTTAAATGGTTCCAGGGGTAGAACATAATCAATTTTGCAACCAAGATGGAAGTCAGTTCGTTAGCAGTAATTTCCCTGCAGGATAAGAACACTGATAACAAAACAAAGAAAAAAAAAAAAAAAAAGAAAAAAAAATACCCCAACATCATGAATGCATTCAGCATTACTCAGACTTATTTGTTCTGCTGGAATAGTCTAAATTTCAAAGCCACCTCCCACACATATACTTATATATAACATTTAGAAATACAATACTTCCTTAGCTGTTGCATTCATTGTCATACAGTTTGTTCCTAGATATGGAGTATTTTGCTACAGAAATCAAGACTACATCAGTATTTTTCTGCACTGATGATTCATCCTGGACATTGAAAGAAAGAGCTGGTATATGATAAAGCAGGAGCACAAGCAAAGAGAAAGAGATAAAGATATGGGCAGACAAATGTCAAATACTATTCAGTTGCTTGGGCCATGATATGCACAATATGTCATGACTCTGCAGTTATACATGCCTCATATTTCACATTTGAATGATAATCCTTCTTGGTGTAATTGTAGCAAATATAGTCATGCTGCAATTAACATTGTATCCATTATTCTTTCAGTGAATTATTTTAAGATTTTTTTTTTTAAATTTCAGAACCCACACTAAGAAAGCTGTTTAATCATCTAGAGCAACCACAGCAAACTGTGACAAGCCTTTCTTAGATTCTCTAAGGAGACAAAGGCTTAACCTGCTGTTCATATACTATTGTTACTTGGCTTTGATGATTGCAGAAATAATGATTACTGCAGAAAAGTTCAAATGAAGCACTGCTTTCTAACATTCAGCTGCAGCTGAAATGTTGGCCCATTCTTTTGAGAGTGTTTGTTTAATAAAGCCTCTTCATAAACAAGGTCAGTAGCAGATGTGGTAGAGAAAATGATGACATCTTCTGGTCCCTGGAGGCTCTGGGGATGTGGGGACTGGTTGCCCTGACCAGTCTCACTTGACCCCCCAGCCCAGTTTGGGCTGTGTCATACACAGGCTGTGGTCAGCCAGGTCTCCTGCTTGGACCTCTGACCAGTGACCTGTGTTAGAGCTGGCCCTGCCACCAGCCTGGCCTCCAGCTGTCCTTGAGCCATTGGCTACACAGATTCATGTATTAGTATGCTCAAAACAATGACATTGAAACCATCAGATTCCATAATTAGTTGGTTTTGGTGGGGTTTAAAATGGATTGCATTAAAATCAGAATGAAATTCAAGAGAAGAAAAAAAAAGGGTCAGAATGATATGATTTTGATCCTGTAATATGAAACATACAAGGGATAGTGATGAACATTTATGCCACTTGTAACATTTACAGGAACATTTATTTTACATATATGTACAAAATGGGAAATCACTTCTTTTACTGGACAGTTCAGCAATGTCACAAAAGGGGAGTATCAGCAATTTGTTAAGAATATCAGCATCATCTTTCTAAAAGTAGTCATCGGTCACAAATCTGGGGTTGAATATAAGAAGTTCCAAACAGGGCTATTTTCAAAACTTATTTGTGTTTTCCAGTGACCTTACAGTCACAGAAATTTCTACTGTCAGGTAGAAGCTTTTTTTTTTTTCTTTTTTACTGAGCTCCAGCACAGCAGAAATTTCCCCCTTAATTCCTGTGAGCCTGACAGAAATTACATGTGTGAAAAGAAGTCTTAACTGCAATTTTTAAGGCTCTGGTGTAGCTTCTTTACCTGATCTTACATTTTCTGGCTCACTGAAGTTCCCCTTCGATCAATGCCAATGCCATTTCTAGACTCATGTTCATTTACAAGCAGAACCTCCTCTCTCAATTTCTATGCTTAAGCAAAGGCACAATGTCCATGATTTTCGGGTACTGATTTTTTTGTACAAGACTAGAGAAATGCAACATAATATACACATCACTTCTTTGGTCCTGCTCAGACAACTGAAACAACATAATGCTACATCTGAGGAGCGTGGTGCTATGGTAACCTGCCTCATGAAGCATCCCTAGGAAGCCCCTGCTCTGCAGCAGATGGGAATCAACTAAAGTCTCCAGCAACACACAGTCTCCACATAAACACACACTGAATCCTTGAGTCAGTGCCCAGCTGCACTGCAGGACTTCAGCTTCACAGTTCACATGATCCAAAATGAAACATGGCTAGATTTGGATAAAGGAGGAATGCTCAGCACCTGACACAACAGATTCTTACAAAGCCAGCAGGGTGACATCTGACAAGCAGAAGCAACTTCAGTTTTCCCTACGTTATTATTTTACATGCTTTCAATAAGAAATTTTTAATTCACAGTTGCATATGAATATGCATTTTCAAACCACTATATTTTCCCTGTAAAAACATGTAATTTCCCTGCCAAAAGGAGATACAAAGAGCTTGAACCCCTTTGAATCTATATTGGGTCAACACAAAAACATGGCAAAACCCCATAGCACATCTTCTGTCTTAGCACCACAGATGAAGAAATGCTATTTAACCTTCCCCAGCCCCCAGCAGGTTCCTTCCCTTTCAAATGCTGTATTTATGGATATTGATCTCTGATTTACAAAACAGCCTTGGTGCACTCTACACTCCTTGCACTGAGACACAGAGTGATGGGGACTTGGAAACCCCCTGATCTTGGAGACACAGGATCTGCCCATGTGTGACTGGATACTTTGGCCACTCCCAGGCTTGTCTGAGCACAAAGTCCTGAGCCATCCTCAAAGGTCTTCTGCTCTCTGCCAAAATGAAGTGCAATGCTTAGCAGACTGAGGTACTGTCTAATGTTCTCGGGGTGTAAAGAGTAGTCAAGGAGCACGGTCTGAGCAGGACCACACACTGTCTCCACCATTTGCATGCAATTCAATCAGAAGGGCAGAAAGGATTCACCTCTCAGACAATTGACTCTTTTTTCCATCACTCAGAGTTAATGACCAGGTGCTTATTAGCCATGATCCTGTAAACTTCTTCTCTGGAGGTGCATTATTTGGAATGGAAGTGTGTTAAACTGCTTGGAAAATCCTCTTCTAGCCCGGGTCTACTTGGCATGATGAGCCCATGCACTTAAACAAAATGTCACAGTTTCACACCAGCCAGTTCCAGGAGCCTGCATTCCCCCCATGGCCCTGCAATTTTAAAACACTTGAAATGTATTTGTATTGCATTTATCCTCTCCATTTTCACATCAAGGGAGCCTGTACAGCAATTTGCTGCACAGAAACACTAGAAAATCACCTGCCATCTTTGTCAGCTGGATGCAAAACAACCTCTCAGGCCAAGCCCAGCTCGCTGGTTCTTGTCTCAGGACAAGACAGAGCTGTGGCATGGGCACCTAAAGGTGGGTGGGTGTCTATAGGTGGCTGTAGGTGTCTGTAGGTGCTGGCTGCACCACCTCAGCATTCAGCTTTTAGTTTTCCAGTTTTAGGCAGTGTTAAACTAGGCAAGTGACCTATACAACAATCTTGTCTCCTGGGAATGTGCAAACTGGCTTCTGTAAACCACAGGTCTGACCCAGAATTTTTCTAAGAGCCTGATCATTGTAGATGGCAGTGTTTCAAAAATAAAGCCTCTTTTTTCAGTGAGATAGTGATGGAAGACTAGAAAATTCCTGCCCTTTTGTTCCTCTGTGGAGGAGGACAAACTTGAACCTTAGTGATACCATCTATTTTGTTCTCCTGTGGAAAAGTACAGCAGGCAGTTCCAGGTTTAAACTTTCTCTATTCCCATCTTTAAATCACTCAGATTTTGAAATTATTCTTTCCAAGAAATAAGCTTCATGTTACTATGGGGGAAAAAGTTAAGCAAGTGCCCATCAAGTAGTGTTCAAAAAGAGTTTTATGAATCTATAACGCTCATGTTAAAGTACCTTTCAAATACCAAAGTTTGTGGGAAAAATAAAAAGCACTTTTTCAGTTTCTTTAACAAAAGAGTAATCACATTAAGATTCACAGCAGGCCTTCTATTCCTTTAGGTTTTTTACATGAATGCATGCTGAATTAAAAGATCAATGATGGTGTCATTGGCACATAATTTGCAAATGCTTTGTAAGACGTTTCTTGCATTTTGCACAAGTATTTTTGCATGACCCATGTATTCAATGTGGGTGAGTTGTGGGAAGAGAAAGAGTATGACAACTCTATAATCTCCTTACAAAAATGAGAGTAATAGGCCAAAACTAGTTATTCATACTTTGAGAAGGGCAAGAAGAACTTATTTACTCTTTACAAGACTGATTCATTATTTTCTGTTTTCTGAAAAATGTCATGCTGAAATTCTTACTTCAATCATGACATTTTTACTGTGTTCTGATCCTGAATTTAGAAAAGTAAGTATAAATCTGCACGTGCTAACATGATGTAATTTTGCTGGATACCATGTTTACTCACTACCTTTCTCTGCCATGACTTTTATGTGCCTTACAGACCCTGGAAGGGCATCTTTGTAAGTATCCCAAAATGTTAGTCAAATTCTAGGAGACCAAAACTGGTCACAGTTATGTTTTATCAACTTCAGATAAACAAAAAAACAAGCAAGTTTCCAGTTCTCTCTCATTAACTCTGCCCTGACAGAAGACATAGTGCCAGCTCCATCATTTGGAGCACATCCATGTGTGTCGTGCATATTTCCCAAAAATGGAACCTGGTTCATCACAATTTAATGGCATGACTAACCTGACTCAACAGAGTAGCCAGTAACTTTCAACATTAACTGACAAGAACTCTGTCCCTGTTTAACCATAATTAGCTGACAATACTGGATGTTAAGTTCCTCAGAAGAGTCAGTCAAGCAGAGCACTGTGTTAGCTAGTTTGATTTTTGGCTCCACATTCAAAAGAAAACTGCTGTCTAATCAAGAAAACACATACACTGTGTTTCTCATTTCTCTTGTGCGTGTTATAAGGTTTCAAACTGACACATTCATTTGAGACCACTCTAATCAGCACACAACTGACTATGTGAAAACATGCAACATGTTTGAATGTCAGTGAAGGAAAAGAAATTCCTTGTATATACTGCAACTTTAAGAGTACCAGTTTCTGGAGTAAAGACACTGATAACAAGGTGCCTTTATTTCTAAAGCATTGTCAACAGCAGCGAACAGGGCCCTTAGAAAAATTCTGGGTCAGACCTGTGGTTTACAGAAGCCAGTTTGCACATTCCCAGGAGACAAGATTGTTGTATAGGTCACTTGCCTAGTTTAACACTGCCTAAAACTGGAAAACTAAAAGCTGAATGCTGA